>NC_069138.1:27810261-28110761 GCF_026914265.1 Mya arenaria | reverse complement strand
AGTTGATGAAAAACATTATCCAGACTACGACCGGGAAAACATGTCTCATCAGCTGATAAAGCCAACTTCGCAAACTAAGTCGTCGCCCTAGTGCAAAAGCTCAAGATATGCGTATATAAAAGCATATCTGGGGTTTAGGCACTATTGTGACGATTTGTTAGCTTCAAAGTTGATGAAAAACATGATCCAGACTACGACCCGATGAATCATGCAATTGATACTGATATTGAAGAACTAAACAAGTTATTTTAAGTATTAGTTAGGCTTTTAGCTGGTCTGGTAAAGCCTTTGGCATAATCTTGAAATTGAACTATGTTCTTACGGAATGAATAGTAAAACAAATAATAGCATTGTCGGCTTGTATGATAAAGAATGATACATTTGAAACATCTGTTATAACTTAGGTTTTTGAAAACTTGTTTATTGATGTTGGAATTGAACAAGCCAACGTCAACTATCTAAGAGTATTTAAGAATGTTCAGCCATAGTAAGTATTCTAATCAAATTACAATGTTCAATGTTTCGAATAAATGCGCATAAACACCAAGGTTACTAAAACACAAACAGCTGTTATAAATCATTACACTCTATGTAAAAGAGTGATATTGCATTAATGCAATGTATTTTTTGATGGACCTCTCGGCATGCTGACATCAATTTTGTCACCAAATGAACTATAAACACAGATTTGTTTAATTCAGGTTAATGCAGATTTGTTTAATTATAATTTATTGATTTAATTTAGTGTACCTGAATTTTCACAACAATTTTGCTGAATCTTTAAAGAAGTTGAGAGTGATATAGGTGTCTGCCTCTCATCTAATACGTTGTGTGATCGATTTTCTTTAGTGGAACTTTCTCTTTCCCTCATTAGCTTTCGTAAATTAGTAGTAGAAGTAGTAATATTGTTAGTTGTAGTCGTCAGGGACCTAGATTAACAATACATAATGCTAACATCCCCTGCGATATCCCCAGTTCTTGTTATATTCATGCATAGATCAAGAACATTTTCATGAATTTGTTCAGTTACCGACAATACATAATGCTAACATCCCCTGCGATATCCCCAGTTCTTGTTATATTCATGCATAGACCAAGAACATTTTCATGAATTTGTTCAGTTACCGAAAATTCATGAAATGTTCCAAGAGTATTTTAGTTCTTGAACTATTCATGAAAAAAAATCAGGTGGAAACCTTTTCTGCCATTTTATCTCCATGGACAATTCATGAACAATTCTAGAAAGTTCGTTCATAAACAGTTAAAAAGCTGAAAGACTGGCATTAAAAAGTTCATGAATTCTTAAAGAACTAATACTGTGCCATTTCGACCCCACTACACATTGCAGCAGTTTTTTCGACACCATTTGCGATCAACCTTCTGCATACATTTTTAAAGTTTGTCTATAAGTAAAGAACACTTGCAAAACTAGGTGTCCACGCACTAGTGAATTACTTTGCCGTGTATCTCGTGTCCTGTAATTCTTGGTTTTTCCTGAGGACATGATGCATTACTTCAGTTCTTCAAACTCTCAGGACACATGGTGTTGAAACTATTTTTGCATCAGAATGAGGTTAACCTTCCCTCAACAGAAACATTTTTAATCACTTCTTCTTTAGTTTAGAAGACGAATGTCAGTTTTATTTACAGTTTCCAAAATATTCCAAAGTTGATGCTCTCAGTGACCGACGTAAAATTGGTACATGCTGGTTGATCTGGAACCTCAAAGGTCAAGGTCACACTTAGTGTTTATTCACCATGGAGTTTTGCATATAAGGACATAGAGTATAGGTTGTCGTGTCCGGGCTGTAACTTTCCCTTGTATGGACAGATTTTAAAATAACTTGCCACATGTGTTCCACATACCAAGACGACGTGTCCCGTGCAAGACCCATGTCCCTACCTCAAAGGTCAAGGTCACACTTAGTGTTTATTCACAATGGAGTGCTGCATATAAGGACATAGAGTATAGGTTGTCGTGTCTGGGCTGTTACTTTTTCTTGTATGGACAGATTTTAAAATCACTTGCTACATGTGTTCCACATACCAAGACGACATGTCGTGTGCAAGACCCATGTCCCTACCTCTAAGGTGAAAGATACACTAGGTGTTTATTCACAAGGGAATTTTGAATATAAGGACATGTTAATGGTTAAAATACATACACTGATTTTTGTATAAACAAGATATTTTTTTAATTGTTTATCTTACTTATTGTTATTGTAGAAACCAGATACCAGATATACAAACAACAACCGTTCATGCATAGTACGAAGTGAACTGTTGACGGGACTGCAGCTAAATGAGGGTAACACCGACAGCGAAGTTTAACACCGAGAAAACATGTCTCATCAGCTGATAAAGCCAACTTCGCAAACTAAGTCGTCGCCCTAGTGCAAAAGCTCAAGATATGCGTATATAAAAGCATATCTTGGGTTTAGGCACTATTGTGACGATTTGTTAGCTTCAAAGTTGATGAAAAACATGATCCAGACTACGACCCGATGAATCATGCAATTGATACTGATATTGAAGAACTAAACAAGTTATTTTAAGTATTAGTTAGGCTTTTTAGCTGGTCTGGTAAAGCCTTTGGCATAATCTTGAAATTGAACTATGTTCTTACGGAATGAATAGTAAAACAAATAATAGCATTGTCGGCTTGTATGATTAAGAATGATACATTTGAAACATCTGTTATAACTTAGGTTTTTGAAAACTTGTTTATTGATGTTGGAATTGAACAAGCCAACGTCAACTATCTAAGAGTATTTAAGAATGTTCAGCCATAGTAAGTATTCTAATCAAATTACAATGTTCAATGTTTCGAATGAATGCGCATAAACACCAAGGTTACTAAAACACAAACAACTGTTATAAATCATTACACTCTATGTCAAAGAGTGATATTGCATTAATGCAATGATTTTTTTGATGGACCTCTCGGCATGTTGACATCAATTTTGTCACCAAATGAACTATAAACACAGATTTGTTTAATTCAGGTTAATGCAGATTTGTTTAATTATAATTTATTGATTTAATTTAGTGTACCTGAATTTTCACAACAATTTTGCTGAATCTTTAAAGAGGTTGAGAGTGATATAGGTGTCTGCCTCTCATCTAAGACGTTGTGTGATCGATTTTCTTTAGTGGAACTTTCTCTTTCCCTCATTAGCTTTCGTAAATTAGTAATAGAAGTAGTAATATTGTTAGTTGTAGTCGTCAGGGACCTAGATTAACAATACATAATGCTAACATCCCCTGCGATATCCCCAGTTCTTGTTATATTCATGCATAGATCAAGAACATTTTCATGAATTTGTTCAGTTACCGAAAATTCATGAAATGTTCCAAGAGTATTTTAGTTCTTGAACTATTCATGAAAAAAAATCAGGTGGAAACCTTTTCTGCCATTTTATCTCCATGGACAATTCATGAACAATTCTAGAAAGTACGTTCATAAACAGTTAAAAAGCTGAAAGACTGGCATTAAAAAGTTCATGAATTCTTAAAGAACTAATACTGTGCCATTTCGACCCCACTACACATTGCAGCAGTTTTATCGACACCATTTGCGATCAACCTTCTGCATACATTTTTAAAGTTTGTCTATAAGTAAAGAACACTTGCAAAACTAGGTGTCCACGCACTAGTGAATTACTTTGCCGTGTATCTCGTGTCCTGTAATTCTTGGTTTTTCCTGAGGACATGATGCATTGCTTCAGTTCTTCAAACTCTCAGGACACATGGTGATGAAACTATTTTTGCATCAGAATGAGATTAACCTTCCCTCAACAGAAACAGTTTTAATCACTTCTTCTTTAGTTTAGATGACGAATGTCAGTTTTATTTACTGTTTCCAAATTATTCGAAAGTTGATGCTCTCAGTGACCGACATGAAATTGGTACAACCTGGTTGATCTGAAACTCCAGTGCCCATTCGGTCCTCCTATTTTTTCACTTTCATTCTCAAATATCTGTAACGTCTTACTCAATTGCTTTTAGTTTATTTTCCTGAAACTCACATATAAATATTGAATTTAAATGTTGATGCTTAAGTTCTTAATAGATATTAAGTCTCTTTTTTAATTTGAACTTCAGATGATATTAAACTGTTATGCCTTTATGATTTCAACATGCAGTTGACACAAATGTCCAAAGCATTGTGCGATTCGCCTATGTCTTTTAGTAAAAAGAAACTGTGAAAACAAATGTCAACTAATGATTAGAAAATTAAAAACAAACACATCTGAAATCTCGCAGAAGTTGTTAATGACGTTGATGAGTAGGGCTCTGTAAGATGGCATGGTTAGCAGGGGCCTGGCATAATTTTAATATTTGTGTAAGAAAAATATATTCTCTTAAGTATAAAAATAGACCCAAACAAACGTATGAGTATTTAAGTGTGTTGTTGTTTTCTTTATCCGTGTAATATATCCGATTACACTAAACGTATTGTCTTGTCGAGACTTATAGTGTTTATTTAGCACTACTCGACCCTATCCAGAACGATATGCCGAGGCTAACGACTTCTAATAAACACGAATGTTTGCTGTCAAAACGGTGGACATTGAACTACATTCAACAGGATTCATAGACTAAAACCAATTGAGACGGAGTATGGTGTTACCCTTCGAGAGGCATAGAAACACAACTACAACGTATGTAATGGAGCATAAATGGAAACAGTTTTGCAGGTATAGGTTTTTGAGTTCTTGCCCGTTGAACGACCATGATGAATAAGAGAATGTTATCAAGCATTGATCAGGTAGAATAATTTGTACAACAGGACCATTACGAAATAGCTGAGAACAACTTTTCTGTACCTTGATTCCAATGCTAGTTGTAAACTTTCATATAAATGAACTGTTCCGGGTCAAATAATATTGTAATAAATAGAATAATTATTGACTTGCAAAACGTATATATATAATGTGGACGGATTTTTAAATTTATTTTCAGACCAAGATATATAGAGCAGGTTATTCCAGTTAAGCTGTTCAATTGGCTATTGCAACATGCAAATGCTTCTATAAATCTAATAGCACCGAAACAGTGATTCACTCCTTGAAATGTACATTTGACAACAGTTTGATATTTAACATCATGCGAAATGGCCAGTTTAATTTTCAGAAATACTTTATATACTGTAGAAATATTGTACCAAAGACAGCTTAAACAGATATAATCGATCTAAGAAATAAGTGAAAACCCCAATTTTTAACTCTTGTTTTTTATTATACTTCTGTATAACTGCGAATGATAATTAACTTCTGTATAGTTTTGAATGAAAATTAACTTCTGTATAAGTTTGAATGATAATTTATTTCAGTGTCCTGTTATATAATTAATTTGAATGATAATGCATATCTGTATAACTTGAACAATAATATACTTACCTTAATGATGTATGATAATGGTTTTGTGTATACTGTTGTATGATAATAAAGATCTGTACAATTTTGTATGATAATGTTCTTGTGTTTACAATTATACATTTGTTTATAAGTGTATGTAAAGGTATGCATGTATGCTATTTTTGTATGATAAGGCATTAAATGTGCACCATACGTTGTTGTTTTATCGAGTCTTAGTTCTGCAGCAACAATGATGTAAGTGTTACGCCGCCGCCTTTCCGATGATATTGAACATTAAGGCAGTGATGAATAAAAAACATCATTTGCTAAAAAAGATTCCTAATCAGGTCAGTGGACAAAAAGCTGTAAATGGGTCAAACGTTTGTGTATGTGCTTCTACAATTGCAATATTAATAATATCTGTCATGTGTTCCCGTTCCGGATAGAAAAATCCGACCCGAGGGCACCTGCGTTGCCAGGTAACGAGGCTTGCCGAGTTACCGGCTAGGCAGCGTGCCCGAGGGTCGGATTTTTCTATCCGGAACGGACACACATGATAGATATTTTTTCTAGCATACCTTAAATTACATATTTTGTGAAGAAAATACATAAAAAAGCGCATTTTTGTACATTTCACCAAAAAGCGCGTGCGATTACTTTTACTGACGTCATGACGCGCAGTGATTTGTATTCACTCCATACGTAAATAAGTTCCTTCGATATCACGTCTTTTAAGGGTCATTTTGTTTTGTTATGAAGATATATTTTTGCAAAGTTAATGTTTATGGAACTCATCTATTGAAATCTCATAATTATGGTTACATAAAGTATTTAATAAAATAAATAAAAAAGTATTACGTCACAGCGCGTGACTCATCTGGCATGGGGGGATGCCAGATGGAATTTTCTAGCACGGCTGACGTCACCGGAAATGCCTATCCGGTGTGCTAGAATATGTCATGAACATGATGGATCTCAATACTGTGACAAACGAGCAAGGGAGATCTCTGTCCAGAGGATGAACAATAATTTGTTTTGGGATATTAATCTTAAAAGCTGAATTATGCCTTCTTAAGTGACCCCATCCCACAAATCCGTATATAGCGCACAACCTCGGCGTATTGATCTTAATCTAAATTGCATTAAAAATTTTATCAGATTGCTGATCTGATTTTCCTGTTGTACAGTTTGGAAGTTCTTCTAAATAGCCCATAAATATTATTTAACAAGGATGCTTCTCAATTTCTATTTTACAATGGTGGCATTGCCTTTAAAATGTTTTAAATGTATATGTTATATAACTATGTAGAAACTTATCACTCCTGCTTGTTTATTGTTTATTTCAGATCGGTTTAATTAGTGAATACATTAGTTATGTATATTGCTCATATCTATACTAGACAATGATATTATCTACTCGAAAAGTGTCAACACGAAATGGCACTGAGCCAATCAACAAATTTACATGGCAATTCGCCCCTACTATGACACCAGTGCAATAAACAGGAGATGCACAGCAGGGTCTTATCATGCCAAACATTCCTTAAACTAGGCCTTTAAGAAAGTTATTCAATTTCGTCTCAGTGCTATGTTGTCCGTTTCAATATTCAAACAAGAGCGATGCTGTTGTTTTATTGGCCTCAAGAAAGGCGAAAACCTCCAAGATTATTTTCTCTAGAGTAATGTGCGTCGCTGCACATGCGCACATTGTCTCTGGGAGCATGTGTTCTATTTTTCCTCTGAACTCTTTACACCACGACGACGACATCAAGGATATTTTACGACAATACTTCGATATTTTCTAAGGCAAACATAAAAAATATGGGCCAAAACGGTTCAATACTTGAAATATAACATATATATATAAGAGTATGAACGCATTATTTTAATCAAAATCATACGATAAACATAACGGCAACGTACAGGGAAATACCCGCGGGGGAATTTGCCGTTATTATTCTTGCATACGGAAGTTCGCATGCAAACCATGAAATACACTACGATCTTACACTGAAACAACCAATTATTCTCTATATTTTACACACTACAGTTTTGAAATAATTTACACAAGAGGCCTATGAGGGCCTGTGGTTTTCTGGCTCGCCAAATTTTGTCACTATCTGAATCAAAATCATTATACATTTGTAAGTCCGTCTCGCGCAGACTGGAATCTTATCCAGGTTTCTGGATTGTTGGTCCAGTATGTTAACCGCTAAACTACCATGACAGTGCCATTTTGAACAAATCTAAATTTTAAACATACTATCATATTACCTATTTCCACTCACCAGTAGAATAAGTAGACTGTAGCAAATTATCTAACACTATAATGAAACTAGAGAGGCATGTTGTTTTTAGAATCAACTAGTTATCAGTCAGAATATGTTAACAAATGTTAAATCAAGACATTTTATGTAAAATGCTACTTTACCTCAGATCAATAGACATGATCAACATCTGCCAACCTACGAACAAAGGTTTAGGATTCAAGACCAGAGTTCTCTAGCTACGGACATATATGGCTGGTTAAAGAAAGGAAACGAAATCTTATAAATATATTATCACTGTAAAAGTTTGGTAAATATTGGATAATAAATGAATGCGCAATAGTGGTATCACAAGTTGAATTAAAGCTGTTTTGCCACTTTTTTCAAATATAAATAGCCATAATACAGTTTTGGGTTTTTTGAAAGTTAGCGAGTTCGTATGCATAGCTAGCTACTGTATAAGTTTGATAAACAAAGGATAATATTTAAAGAGTTTACCGTGTTTACAAGCTTACTATTTAAATAATTTGTACTACTTGCATTCAAATGTCAATACTCCTGGCATGCATGGATAAGTCCGGCTGGTTTTCTAAAATAACCAAGCTCTCATCGGACTAAAAATGAAGTTTTGACCGTGTTCACATGGACAATAACGACAATTTTGTAAATTCTAAATGGCCATACTCCAGTCATCCATAGACGGATCTGGCTAGTTTTCCAAATAATTCAATCGAGCTCTTATGGATATTTTGCTACTGCACACGTTTAGCTAACTTCGGATTATAAATGAAGTTGTCGTGCATATCTAGCTTATGTATAAGTTTGATAAACATCGGACATAAATTATTAATATCTTCTGCAAAAGGTACATAATAGCAATTTTGCCAATTTTAAAAGACCATAACCCCGTCATGGACAGATCAGGCTGGTTTTCAAAGAAACCGAGCTCTCCTGAATATTTTGCTACTGAAAAAGTTTGGTAATTGTCAATAAATGAAGACTAATTCGAGATCACAATCAATTGTGTACTGACCCATGGATTGATGGGCACTTATTCAAATAAACAACAGACAAGTTTAAAACTTCTGAAAGTTTGGCATACCACATAAAGCTCCTGTGATGTGGTTTATCGCCTTATGTAAAAGTCCGGAAAGTGTTCCAAGCTCAACTGCACGTTCTCTGTCTTTCGACTGACCATGAGAACCATGTACTCTTGAAGCGACATGTAACCATCCCTGGAACAGGTTACATAGTTTAGATCGTAAAAATATTATACAAACAAATCGTAAACCACACAAATTTTTACTTTGATTTTTATTTCATCATATATATATAAGGAATGAATTGCGGGGTTGATGTCATTATCGGGGTATGAACGCAATTGGGTTGGTCAATTTGTGTGGAGTCCGTAGGACGCGTACTTTGACCAACCCAATTGCGTTCATATCCCCGATAATGACATCAACCCCGCAATTCATTCCTTATATTTACACCAATAGTCCATTATTTAATTCAAGAAACGTTAAAAAATACTTCATTTCATTTAAGAAAACCTTTCAGTAATCCGTTCTTACCCATTCTGTAAATTGAACGACCCGACTATAACCGGAAATATTTTTTTCAAATGACATCACAATAACGCGAGAAAAGATCAGCCACTTGAAATCACTTTAAAACGTAAAATTGAAACACTTCTGGTACCAATATATTTAAAATATAATAAACTAACACTTTTAAAGATGTTGATCTATATTTTACGGGACCTGCAGACACAATACAACCAATAAGAAGATCAATCGCTTTCAGGTATATTGTTATGCAATGAATTACAATCCGAACATATCCGAAATTATAGAGGATATTTGTTTAGTTCAGTGTAAGATTGTATTTTATTTCACGAGTGTCACAGAAAAACATATTTTCACGAGTGGCGAAGCCACTCGTGAAAATGTAGTTTTTCTATGATCACGAGTAAAATACAATCTTACACTGAACTATAACCTCTATGGTCTTGAAGCTGCACTCTCACAAATTGAACGTTATTGAATGGTCTTAAAGCTGCACCCTCACAGATTGAACGTTATTAAATGGTCTTAAAGCTGCACTCTCACAGATTGAACGTTATCAAATGGTCTTAAAGCTGCACTCTCACAGATTGTACGTTATCAAATGGTCTTGAAGCTGCACTCTCACAGATTGTACGTTATCAAATGGTCTTGAAGCTGCACTCTCACAGATTGAACGTTATTGAATGGTATTGAAGCTGCACTCTCACAGATTGAACGTTATTGAATGGTCTTGAAGCTGCACCCTCACAGATTGAACGTTATTGAATGGTCTTGAAGCTGCGCTCTCACAGATTGAACGTTATTGAATGGTCTTGAAGCTGCGCTCTCACAAATTGAACGTTATTGAATGGTCTTAAAGCTGCACCCTCACAGATTGAACGTTATTGAATGGTCTTAAAGCTGCACCCTCACAGATTGAACGTTATTGAATGGTCTTAAAGCTACACCCTCACAGATTGAACGTTATTGAATGGTCTTAAAGCTACACCCTTACAGATTGAACGTTATTGAATGGTCTTAAAGCTACACCCTCACAGATTGAACGTTATTGAATGGTCTTAAAGCTGCACTCTCACAGATTGAACGTTATTGAATGGTCTTGAAGCTGCACTCTCACAGATTGAACGTTATTGAATGGTCTTAAAGCTGCACCCTCACAGATAGAAAGTTAGAATGTTTTATAAAACAATTCTTGGAACGAGCAAAAAAAATAAATAGCGCAAATGCATGGAAACCAGTCATGTAGGACTGCTGACAAATAATAGATCGCAGATTTTTTTATTTAAGTTCAAAAATTGATGTTTTATGTATTTTTCTTAATAGGTTAGTACCGCTTTAAGTCAAATTACATTATTTTTTTAAACGATCTGATCTTTTGTCTTTTATCATTGTTTTGCAGATATTTACGCAAACATTTCCTCTTATCAAGACAAAAAAAATAAAAAAAGTTGTTAAAACGGTAAATCTGTGAGAGTGCAGTTTTAAAGCATGGGTTCAAATTCAAAGCTCACCCCAATCCCACGAACATACTGAAGTCATTTCTCAATTTGCAATTTAGCATTGCTTAATATCCTACGGAACGATATTCTAAAATAACGTATCTATGAAGGAGTGAGGGAATGCGCCTTTAAAAAAAGTAAATCATGTAACATTTTAAATCATTCCATAGGGTTTTTTGGTAAAAGAAGTTGAGATTGAGATTGAAAATTGGCGCAGATATTTTCGTAATATTGAGGGCTGTCGGATGCTGCTTTTTAGTAATACACAGGGTCAAGGTCAACGTCAAGGACCATATTTAAAACAAATCCATGTTCACGCTGTAACTTCGTTATAAAGATACAAAAGGCGTTATAAGAGTTCAATGCCAAGCTTTGGAAATGAACTGGTCCCATTTTCTCGAAACCTCTTAAGCTTAACAGGCTTCAGTAGCTTATTTAAATAAGACAAAATACGTACTTAAATTAAATTTTAATGAATGAAAAATAGTTTATTGTGATATTCATGACGATAAGTCCTATCTAAAGTATAAAAAATCTAAAAGAAGTAGGTATTACTGAAATCAATATCAGACAAAAATAAAGAGTTTAGCTTAATCATGTTGTAAGAGACTTAAGTTTTGAAAAATTGGACCCAGCACCTCACGTGTCTCCAGGAAAGCGTCCAGTTTGGTACCTTCATATGCCACGCATCATAATAAAGTACCACACAAACCTTTATAAATATTACAACGGCCGGGTTAATAGTTTGGGTTAAAATGTCGGTCAGTGCTCTTTGTGATGTTTTGTGCTGTTCGTCCATGTTTCATGCTTGTGGTTATTTGTTTTTGTGTTCTATGTCATTGGTGTTTACCCAGTGCCATTAAACCGGGTTTATGTTTAAACGTTTTGCTACTGAGCTTGTTTCTGTAGTTTTTCACATAAGTATTGATATAATTCAATCCTCATAAGAGATCAATCCGATTGTCTCAAGTTTTATTTCTGTATTGAACCGTTGAAATTACCTCTAATGACCACTTTCCTATGCAGTGTTCGGTCTTCGCAAATGTTAACGACCTTACTACATTTGAGCCATTTAAAGATGTTTTGTAAGACGAGTAGAATACTTGAAATGGCATTAAAATCGGAGGGCTAATGGTTGTATACCTATATCTATTGATGGTATTACGATAGCAATATAATTCCTCAAATTGCAATTGAGTGGCAAAACTAATTTGTATAATTGTTTTATGTAACATATATTATGCCTACCTTTCTATGCAATCTTGTTCAACGTGTTCAAAGAAATATAATATCATATCTTAAGTGAGATCAAAAGTGAATCATCAATCAGTAATAACTGTTCAAAGAAATATCATATCATATCTTAAGTGAGATCAAAAATGAATCATCAATCAGTAAAAGTTTAGCATAAACTATGAAAGATAGGAGCTTTAAGGATGCGCGCCTCAATGTTCGGTCTTAGATTCGGGCTTTTCTCTGAGAGAGATGGACACGTATCTTTGGGTTTGGTCTTTGACCTACCTGATTTATCCGACAACAGTTTTTGGGATGACCACCAGGAAAGCGAAACATGAAGCGATCAATGTAGCCGACCTCAGCGATAAGTGTATACTGGAGTGTGCCATACAGTTGCTTGATTACAACTTTATTGGTACCAAAATAGAGAGTGACTCGCAAAATGGATCCGTTTGTATATGCCAGGGATTCAGGGACGGAGACATAATTGATTCAGATGCAGTTGTGGTGAAAAGGAAAGGGGAAACTGTGTTCCAACCACCGGTAAATGTCGGACTTTATGTATTACTATTAGGATTTTAAGCTGCACTCTCACAGATTTATCGTTTTGACAACTTATTTTTATTCTTTTCTTTGAATGAGTCAATTTCTGCGTAGATGTCTAGAAACAATTAAGTGATATAAGACTGTTGACAAAAGATCAGATAGCAATTTATCATATTTAAGTTCGAAAGTCGATGGGGGTTTTAGCGAAAGGCGTTACTAACGCTTTAAGAAAAATAAACTTTTCGACAGTTTTACCAATCATTTGAGATTTGTTATATTGTGAATGATCTTACATATAACTGAATTGAAGGCACTCAGCCAATCGTAAGACAACTTTTTAAAGTGTCAAAACTAATAATCTGTGAGGGAGCAGCTTTATAGGCTTGTGTACTGTATTTAAAGTAAGCATTTTGTATTCACCAAACTAAGTAACAACTTTAGTGATAAAGTTCATTTTAAAACAGAATCAGAACGATAGCTTCCTTTATCAATTGACTTCACACCTATTTAGACATTCATACACTGTATTTAAAAGTTCATGTTTTTATTGCAACACCTTTAAGGGACACAATATCAGTTTTAATGCATTTCTCATGTTTGACCCTACTAAGATTTGAAATTCATTTCGGGGGCATTCATACCACCTATTGTATTACGGTTTGTTCTCAAAATCATTAAAAAATGTTTTATTTTTACATACGGAGGGGAACTACGCGTCACTGTACCAATAACTGGAACAGCGAAGTACCGCCCCTTTTGGAACCGTTTCACACAAATGCAATGTTATCATTACGCAGAAAAAAGTTATTTTACTTTTTCTTGTTTTCCCGAACCAAATGTATTTTTAGGCCAAACCTATAATGTGCCTCTAATACAATTAATTGCACTGAAGTCTACATTACCATAATTAAACTTCCATCTACGACTTTCAACTTTTCATTTTTTCCCAGGAAATTGCAGACCCAGATTCAACAGTTATACTAAAGGCTCCATCGGCATTTTTGCACTCACATGATATTACCATTACAGTGGAGGTCACGAGCAACAACCCAACCGGGTAAATTCTATCTTGCTTGGTTTAAATATATTTCAAGTACTCTGTCATTATACTTTTTCGAGCTTGATTTTTAAAACAAAGTTATTTCCTGAGATTTCAACAACGGTCAATCTCGCTAGAGTCTGCTCCCTTGGCAAAACACATATGAAGTACAAGTATCAACTTGAAAGGCAAATACATTTGTGTTAAATGTATGTGTTCTCTCCGCTAGAGTTCATTATAATTTTGATGTATGAGCACCGCATAGATGCCGTGTACAAATTATTTCATTTAGAAAAATGTATGCCAAAGAAATTGTAAGGATGTCGTAATATGTACAACGACTTTGAATATAAGACTTTAATCACGTTTTTGTCCGAATAATATAGATGTAAAGTTATTAAATATATATATATATATATATATATATATATATATATTGCTATAACAGTCATTGATTATATTTGTTTTGAAAAATTGTCTGCAAATATAGGTCCTTGACATGTTTATGTTTTCGAGTTATTGTGCTTGTAAGACTATAGAAGAATGATGTAACAATCAAACTCCGGGCCTCGATTTTATTTTCGCAGGTCCCTGGCAGTTCAAGCCAACGGGGTTTGGCTGTACTTGCATTCATTATCATTGCTACCTTTCAGATTCAACATAGAACAAATATGCTTGGCTAATAGCACGTCTTTGACCAATTTAACGTTTGGAGCCGTGAATAGCGATAAAACGTTTTCAGTATCCGACGGCAATGGTGCAAAACAAACAATATCTATTTCCAGAAACACAACTATGAATGTAAGTGTTAAAATTGAGGCAATTAATACCTATGAATGATACTAAGTGGAAAACGATTGACACAGTTCATATTGTATGTAATATAATGATAAAGTAGGTCACACTATATCAAATATGATTAATATATGTCATACTGTGTAGGTCACACTAGTGTGGAATACGATTGAAATTTGTCACACCGTGTGGGATATGATTGATATAGGTCACACCAGTGTGGAATATGATTGACATGGATCACACTTTGTGGAATATGATTGACATATGTCGCACTGTTTGGAATATGATTGACATATGTCGCACTGTTTGGAATATGATTGACATATGTCGCACTGTTTGGAATATGATTGACATAAATCACATTATGTGGGATACGATTGATATAGGTCACAATATTTGGAATATTATTGACATATGTCACATGATATTGGATATGATTGACATCGGTCACACTGTGTGGAATATGATTGACATAGGTCACACTGCGTGGAATATGATTGACATAGGTCACACTTCGTTGTATAAATTTGACATAGGTCAATTCGAACTTTGTGGAATATAAGTGACCTAGTTCACACTGTGTGGGATATGATTGATAAGGTCACACTTTGAGGAATATAATTGACATAGGTCACACTATGTGGAATATGATGGACATAGGTCACACTTTGTTGTATGATAGACCTAGGTCACACTATGTGGTATGATAGACATAAGTCACACTTTGTGGTATGATAGACATAGGTCACACTATGTGGTATGATAGACATAGGTCACACTATTCGGAATACGATTAACAAATGTCACTGTTGATGGAATATGCTCGGCATAGGTCACATTACGTGAAATATGATTCAAAAAGGTTACACAATAACACATATGATTGACATAGGCCACACTAAGTGGAATATGCTTGAAATAGGTCACACTATGTGGAATATATTTGACATATGTTATATGACGTGAAATATGATCGACATACGTCACATCATACGGAATTGGATTGGCACCTGTGTGTACCACTCAATACTTACACTTTGCCGACTGTTTAGTTAACATTTTACTAGAAGTATTAATATGATTTTTTATGACTTTTAGATGAGCTTAAATTATATGATTTGCATTTTTAAAACTAACATTTTAATTACGCAACTACAAAGATATTGTGCTAAATATTAAAATTATTTGCTAATATGAAAAATTCTAGTTCAGGTATGTCATTGTTAATCCGTGAAAGCAATAAAATTCCGCGATTATTAGCAAGGTTTCGACTGGGCCGTGACTGCTTACTGGTACCTTCCTATCGGACTTGTTGTCACACCAGCAGATGCGCTTGATTTGTGACAGTGACATAATTGATTATCGTGCAGGCTGCATGGGCACCGTTTACGTCATTTTAAGGAAATATTTACAACAAAAAAATCATTGTCGCCATAAATTCGCCAAATTTGAAAAGTTGTCGCCATTGGCGACAATGGCGATTGCCAGCGGGAACACTGAATTAAAGCAAAATAGATTACTTCGCTTTAAAAAAGTCACGTGATATGAACTTTTCGTAATGATGTTGTGCATGCTAAATTTAGATTACTTTGTACGGTTTTATTGCATGTTTGTTATTGCGATAATTGCATATTTTTTTATAAAAATGGGAATTAACAAATGTCAAAAAGGTTAAGACAAGTCATTTGGAAATACATACTGGTACGTGCGTGCGCGTGTGTGTGTGTGTTTGTCATGACTAATCTCTTTGTGGCGCATTTGTTGACAAATATAGTATCTTTAGTATTTCATGTATCGACTGCAGCCAATGTTTTCAAATGTTATTTTCATGTTTGTATATTTTTAGATCAATGTTATTTGGAAGATTCTTACTCCGCTTTTAAATTTATCATTGGCTTTTCAGGTGTTCGTAAATGGAAGCAAAGTGGCCGACGACCTAGAGAGTGTATGTGGACCAGACTTTGTGGTACTTTCAGTCCAGAAAAACGATTTGGGAGTTCTTGTTCATAGTTTCAGTTTTGAAATTTTTGAGAAAAAGTAATATAATTGATATTATAAGATATACGAACGCTTACACGGAAACTGTTATGTCAACGTCACGATTTTGGCTACGTTTTTGCACGATAAAAAGGTGGCGATACAGGATCCTGTGAATCCTTATTATCTTGAATATTTTCGATAAACAGCTATGTCACATTTTTCATTCTGGAAATGGCTCTTAAACTTTGAACTGGCTCTTGGGCATTTTCGATCCAATCTTAACTAAACTAAATACCGAAGTTTATAGACGTAATGTAATATATAGTGCAAGATTGACTTAAAACTATGTCTTGAGCATTTCTCCTCCAATCTTTACCAAACTAAGTAGCAATGTTTATAGACGTAATATATAGTTCATGTTTGAAAGCTTTCATCGCTGCAACATTTTCTTTGGATAAGTAGTCTTGAATTTTCAAATATGACCGTCTCGACAAATATTTCATATTTTTTACCAAACATAAAAAATGTTAAATCCTAATCCATTTCAACATGTTCGCGCTACAAGCACGCTACAGTCGAACACCAGGGACCGGTGTAAATTTTGGCTCGAACTCGCTTGGCTCGAATTCCTTGTTCGCTCGACCTAAATGTAAAAGACCGAATTATTTTTAATGAAAGAAAGCCTTCCCGCTTGGCTCGATTTTTTCAAGATTCGAAGTAATTTCATCGTGACCTGCGAGCAAACGGGTTTCGACTGTACCGGAGTCCAATTTATGATTTTAGAGTTTAAACTGAAGTACACATGCATAGTTTGTGATCTAAAAAACTATGCAGGAGAGATGTTTATTAACAAAATGCATAAAATAAATATTGATAGCACATATTAAATTTTTCATGTAATTGTTTTTCAAGCTAGTTACCACATTCGGATCCCTCAGCATATTAATTATTTCATTTTTTCTTGGTTGTTCAACATAAAATCACCCTGATACCAATTTAGGTCAATTTTGTTGTTGTCGTTGTTGTTGTTATTATTATTATTATTGTCGTAGATTGTGAGTATTGTTTATTCTATTGTATCTATGGCTTCATAAATAAAGCCTTCTGATCAGCTGAAAAGATATAGTATGATTGTATTATAGATTGTTTCCATACTTAAAGCTGAAAAATCAGATCGCATAATATTGTATTTAAGTTTAAAAATTAATGTTTTATGCATTTTTCTTAAACCGTTAGTAACGGTTTGGGCTATAAAACATTAATTTTCGAACGGAAATATGCAAATCTGCGATCTGATCTTTTGTCAGCAATCTTTTATCACTGGTTTGCAGATATTTACGCAAACATTTTCTCATTCCAAGACAAAAAAAAGTTGTAAAAACGGAAAATCTGTGAGAGTTCAGCTTTAAGCAAAATTTATTCTAATGGGTATTGTAATTGTTTCATTCGTACAATCCAATGTAAGACTTGATCCTTTACAAAAATATAAAGAATGAATAATCCAATATTAAGTAATTTGACGAAAACTCAAACTGGCTGTTATCACTCATGCTTGTATCGTGTTTATTTGCATAGACTCATTTCAAGCTGCGCTCTCACTGATTGACCGTTTTAACAACTTTTTTTACTTGGAATGAGCCAAATTTTGCGTAAATGTCTGGAAATCGGTGATATAAGACAACTGATAAAAGCTCAATTTGTAGTCAAAATATTCACGCTCGAAAAGTGATATTGTATGGCTAAAAGCGTTACAATCGCCTTAAGAATAATGAAAAGTTCGGCACTTTCTAAACAATGGAGATCTGTTCTATTGTGGGTTATCAATTATGACTGAATTGAATACATTGATGCCCAAATTTGCTGATTCTTAACTAAAAAATGAAAAAGTCGTCAACTCGGTCAATCTGTGAGAGTGCAGCTTTAAGGGTCAAAGTCATCACATTGTTGCATTATGTAATTGAACCTTTTTAGTTTACATTACTAGCAAACATCTATGTTTTGTTTTAAAGAATTAGATGAAATTGTAAAACCGTCTGGTACGGACAAACTTAGAAATATGCGGTTTTGATCCCCCGAGAACTTATTTTATTGAGAATGTTGTTGTTGTGCTTGTTGTGGTTGGTGTTGTTGATACAGAAATATTGTGTTTCACATTGTTTTGATATGTATGACATGATTGTTTTCTTATTCTAATGATTAATTGACCGATTGTTCAGAACTTTGTTAAAGTTAACAACGTTGTAAACGTCATCAGGTTAACAGGTTTATTTTGTAACTTTCAAAGGCGAAATATTGTATGATGAGTTCATATATTTCATTTAACAGCTTAAAGAGTTGTCTCACTTTTCGTAAGACTTTCAGCTGATCACGTGTGTGTCCGTTAGTCTCTCAAAGTATGTTTCGTAAGCTTTCAACAATGAGCTAAGTGACACATTTTTCAAAAACATGTATAACAAACATAAACCTTTTACTACTTACTAAATAATTCATTTGTGGAAAATACTTATAACGGATAACAAGATTGTAACCGTGTATGCAATAACTGAAAACGCACTGATATTAAATGACTGGTGGGTCCTTAAACATTTAAGGTGATCAACTTTTGTCTCATAATGTAGAAATACCGTGTTTGCTGCACTTTTCTTTCATAAAAACACGGTATCCGTCATAAGAACCATTGTTTTCGATGGATGAACATTTTTATTGATTGTGATACATCTTAGTAAAAATTATGAATGCTTCTTTAACAGCATTCTGAACAACTGACCCATTGTTATTATTGCATTAATACAATTCAATGTTCGAATTGACCCTTCACGAGCCGATGAAGATTGAATAATCCATTACAGTCGAACCCCGTTGGCTCGAACTCGTTTGGCTTGAATTCCTCGCTGGCTCGAACTCGTTTGGTTTGAACTACTCGTTGGCTCGAACTGGATGTAACTGACATTTTTTTTAAACTGAAAGTAAGCATTTCCGTTTGGCTCGATTTTTCCTAGGCTCGAGGTAATTTTGTCGGACCATGGGAGTTCGAGCCAACGGGGTTCGACGGTATTAAGTACATTGAGGAAAACCAAAACACTGGTTTCATTCACTCACGTTTTAATCATGTTTATTCGTACGTATTCGTTTCAGTGCCCTAATCATCACTTGGTTGCAATTTGTCATTTAGCCATTTCAATGCATTCGGAACACCTCGGCCCTTTTCCATCGAAAACAACTGATGTATGCCAGTACATCGGAAGAAGTTGTAAAATTTCAAATAATATTATTACTTAAATGTAGTGAGGTGACATGTATTTTGTATTACTTTTTTAATTTATTGCCTGTGAAGTGCATTATTGCATAAATAATTTAGATTCCCAAGAGTAATGTCGTTAAGCTTATCTGCAAAACTCCTATTACAATGTGTTCAATATGCAGCGAAGTTAAATGGAACGTTTTCTGACATTGTAAACCATCCATATACATCCGCGGTATTTTTCGATGGAAAATGGCCGAGGCGTACCGAATGATTTAAATGTTGTTGAACATAGCAAAAATTGTGTGTATTCTTTAAATAAATAGAAATGTTAACATAGTCCGGTACGGACACACTGGGTATGCTGCAGTATTGATCACTTGCATCTTACTATAAGGAGAATATAATTAGAATTAACCTAAATGGCTTATATCACGTCAATCCAGCTATAGGACTGGTAGTAAGTGCTGCTCAGGCGAGTGTCGGGGTGAGCGATAGTAACATCTTTATGAACAACATCTAAAATAAAGTTAACACTCACTTTTGTTTTCATGTTCTACCCAAGCTATAACACAGTCAATAAACATTTGTTTTGGCGTTGGCCTTCTCGTATCTTTAGTGTCTTTTGTTACTTCCTAACCAGTGTGTGAAGTTGTCATAACAGCAGGATAGCCTCACAGCCGAACATGTTCCGGGCAGAGCAATTTGTTTTCTGACCGGACAAGTATTTATTCACGGGCGGTTGTTTCCTTGAATAACCGGTTGTTTTCTTACATTAAATGGATTAGTTACCGGGTGTCTAGCTGTTTATGGTACTCACTGAAATGAAAAGACTCGCACAGTTGGTGCCGAGATGAGTACGAAATCTGAATTCCGGCAATTTCTGGTACTCACTGGAATAAAAACAACTCGCAAAGCTGGTGCCGAGATAAGTACGAACCCTAAATTCCGGCAGTTTATGGTACTCACAGAAATAATTTCAAATAAAAAAGAACCCGCAAAACTGGTGCCGAGACGAGTACGAAACTCGAATTCCGGCACTTTCTGGTACTTATTATGGTGAATTAGGCGGAGAACAAGCTAGCAGTTGTAATTCAGGACACGTATATCAACCTAGGAAGACTCGCTAAGTACTTTTCCTAATTGGTCCTGAAATGTATGAAAATGACTGTAGTCTAAGTCTGGTACTCACTAGGATCAGGTCGGCGGAGAACAACATACCAGGTGCCATAGAGGACTCGTACATGGGTATCTGGAAGAAATAGGCTACCCGTTTGATTCACTTTAAAGCTGCACTCTCACAGATTAACCGTTTTTATAACTTTTTAATTTTTTGTCTTGGAAAGTGCAAATTTTGGCGTAAACATCTGCAAACCAATGTTATAAAATTGCTTACAAAAATCAGATCGTAGATTTTCACATTTCCGTTCGAAAATTGGTTTAAGAAAAATGCATAAAACATTTTTTTTTACTTAAATACAAAAATCTGCTATCTAACTTTTTGTCAGCAGTCTTTATTAACTAGGTCAAAACGTTCAATCTGTGAGAGTGCAGCTTTAAACTTGGCCGATAATTGTACAAAACCCGAATACTGTCCACATCTGGTATTCAATACTGTTAAACAGTGAAATAGTCCGAGTGTAAGTGATCACGTACATCTCCCACCATATAAAACCACCACTTTAAGCAATATTGTGTACTCGATTTATACACAGCAAAGTTGGGCATATTATACGAGACCCGAATTCATGCTGTGTCCGGTACATAGTATTTAGATTTATGTATCAGCTCACAAGTACCATAGATGATACGCCAGTCTCTCTTCCCTTTCCTTCTAATAACAGTTACACATATTCGGCATTGTTAGATTTTTATCTTGAAATATTTCCTGGAGAGTTAGTTTTAAATGATAAAGATATTCGAACTCGAAGCCATTTGGGAGTGCCCATCAACACAATTAAATAATACAATGTAACGCACCATAGTAAATACAGCTATTTGAATCTTCATAAATGCAATATGTGCTTTAGAATAGTAAAATATAACTGTAAATCAATTATTCCTTTGACTTCTTGCATGAAATATCGTTGTGTACTCGGATAAAAGAAACATTACTTGATCAAGGGAAAAAATAGAATCATGATCGATGCCTTGTGAAATAGATAAATAATAAATATGCGATCTCCTTGTTAACAAAAGAAAACAAACCATAATAAACCCTTTACCATCGTCACCCAATTTGCTAAGGATTGGAAAAGAAATGCTCAAGTTTGCGCAAACAATTAAATATCATAAATTTGATCAAAATTTGAAATTAAAGGGCCGTAACTCTAGAGTGAAGTCTGATTAGGCTGTTGATCATCCTGTTTTGAGATATTTTGCCCTTCAGCATGTTGATCTCTTGTAGAACATAATGTATAACAAATGACAAAGTGAACAAAGGTATATGTTTTAAATAAAGGGCCATAATTCCAGAATTAATAATGTGATCTGACTATTGATGAATATCAGTCGTGATAATTTGTCCATAAACATTGTAGCTTTAGAAACGATTAGATTATAAATGTTTTTGGTAAGAGAGCGGAAACATATGAAACACTTTTGGAAAATAAAGGACCATTACCTTGGAATATGAAGTTCGAGCTCGCTGTTGATCAAACTCGGTCGAGATATTATGCAAGTGAATATTGTGATAAGATTCGATAAAAAATTGGTTGCAAATGAAAAAGAGCGGAGGATTACGCAAATGACTATGAAGACGCCGCCGCTGGACAACATGATTTCTACATGTTTGTCATGATACGCAGGTGAAATAAATAACGGCGTGATACCCGACAAAACACTACACTAGGTATAAAAGTACATACAATGTTTTCTGCTCGTCATACTGCAGAATGTAAACGACAGCTGATCCATGATCGCACTACAGTATGTCAACGACAGCTGATCCATGATCGCACTACAGTATGTCAACGACAGCTGATCCATGATCGCACTACAGTATGTCAACGACAGCTGATCCATTATCGCACTACAGTATGTCAACGACAGCTGATCCATTATCGCACTACAGTATGTCAACGACAGCTGATCCATGATCGCACTACAGTATGTCAACGACAGCTGATCCATGATCGCACTACAGTAGATCAACGACAGCTGATCCATGATCGCACTACAGTATGTCAACGACAGCTGATCCATGATCGCACTACAGTATGTCAACGACAGCTGATCCATGATCGCACTACAGTTTGTCAACGACAGCTGATCCATGATCGCACTTCAGTAGGTCAACGACAGCTGATCCATGATGCACTACAGTAGATCAACGGCAGATGATCCATGATCGCACTACAGTATGTCAACGACAGCTGATCCATGATCGCACTACAGTAGATCAACGACAGCTGATCCATGATCGCACTACAGTAGATCAACGACAGCTGATCCATGATCGCACTACAGTAGATCAACGACAGCTGATCTATGATCGCACTACAGTATGTCAACGACAGCTGATCCATGATCGCACTACAGTATGGCAAAGAGAATTGAGCCAACATTGCACTACATAATTCCAAAAACGAGAAATGAGCCGAAATCGTACGAGCAATGACCTATGATCGCATTGCAGTATATCTGTGAGAGTGAGCCGATATTGTACTACCTAAATCAACGTGGAGTAAGCCATAATAGTTTCACAGCATGACAACGAGAAGTTAACCTTGGTGGTACTACATTATATATATTGTTAGCTTTCGATTTTATTGTACAGTCGAACCCCGTTGGCTCTAACTTCTAGGGACCGGCGAAAATACCTCGAGCTTCGGAAGATTCGGGCCAAGCGGTAAGGCTTACTTTCAGTCTAAATAAATCGGTCCTTTACATCATGTTCGAGTCATCGAGGAAATCGAGCCAAACGAGTTCGAGCCAACAGGGTTTGACTGTATTGTAAATATAAACCATGTTTTAAAATAATTTTGATACAATTTAGGATATAACATTATTATAAAGCAAATCATAGTGGTTTGTTATAAATTTCGGATGTTTGGTTTCGTGTATTTATATCATTATCTCTAGAATGCATGAGCTTACCACATATAAATTCAAGGTGATCTTGCATGGCAAGAAAACGTCAGGATATTGGTCTCACTATACGCAGTGTGTGTATATCACGTGATAAATTGCGTCATAAATGCTATGTCGGAAGGTAATATTTTGCTTTGAATGAAGACTTCAAACAAAGATAACTTCACTATTTCTTCACCATTTTAAATGACACAAAGCGCACTCTTCGCCGCATAGGAGCCCCGCCTTCGGTCTTTTTCCAGATTTTGATTGAGAGTTTAGTTTCTTTAAACACTTTAACAAACCTTTTCACAATACAGCCGTCTGACGGAGCACTGTCAAAACATTATTTTGGAAACAGGTTTGTCAAAATGTTTGATCAAACTAATCACCTGATCAAACGTCGGTAATAAAACGAAGGCGGAGCTCTTTAAGCGGCATAAACTGCCCTTTGTTTTATTTAAAATGGTGTAGTTAAAGAAAAGTTATCTTTGAATTTAGTCTTCATTTTAAGCAAAATGTTACCTTCCCACGTAGCATATATGACGTAATTTATCACGTGGTATACACACACTGATACGGTCACGACTTAGACGCCCTAACTAGGATGTTTTGTTGAAACATGAACCTTTGAGAACGAGTACAATTTAAATAATACTTTTAAAAATCAAAAAACATCACACTACATCGCTATAATTTAATAGCCTATTTCATAGAATCATAAGCTGGAACATGGAAAAATTAATTTCCTCATCCTCTTCATATACGACAAATTTCCAAGATAATAGAGGAAAGCCCACTTCACTTCTCTTATCAAAAAATTAGTTTTGTCATGGGTTACAAATATCGGCGCTATGTTATTTCAATATAAGTGTATTTTATAGTTTAAAAGCAAAATAGTGCTTAAATTAAATTGTGTAGCGATTTTAAAATGTTAGTCTTTTGATTGAAAACATGGGATATTTCAAAACATTATTTCATAAGAAAACTCAATTAAAGACATAGACTGAAATTATATTTTGTACATTACCAAAGCCTCATTAGACTTATAGTAAATAGTATATTATTTCAAGCTCCCTCCCGTGTCCCTCACATATAAGTATTGCATTAAGAAAACTGTTAAGTCTTCTTATGGTTGGTAAGAAACACAGAAGGACTGATATACATATCATATTTATTTTATTTATTTATAATCCTTTTAATTCATATACATGCGGAAAACTAACTGATATACACATCTTATTTATTTTATTTCTTTATATCCATTTTTGTTCATATACATGCGGTAAACTAAATGCTGCAAGGCTATGTACAGCCTCATTAGACTTATAGTAAATAGTTAAAAGTTAAATATTCCTTAGAACTATGAGTTTATACAGAAACCGTTGTCTAAAACCTTTTGAACCGACCCCTACAAAAGTAGTCTGTTCACTAAATTAAAATTCATTTCCTTATCCATATACGTTTTTGAATAATTTACCCGTTTCTGGCATTGCAAAGCATAGAGGAAAGGAATTTCACATGAAACAACCCATGAAAACATTAAAATCAATGACATACATTTTAGCTCAGGTATTGTTCTATATACATGTATGAGACCGCAAAACGTTGTTAAACCACCAAAGCATGACCAGTGTCTAGTCTAAAATAATAGACGTGTTATACGGGATTCTTCCAATCCCTAACGTCTAAACGGGAATGTGCAAAAAACGGGGGTGTTTTAAAAATATTGAAATTGTTTTAAGTGAAGTATTTTATGGTTGAAATTGATCATAAAGAGTTATATTCATATTTTACCATGTAAGTGAAATGTTATTTTGCACAGAACAAGCATTTAATGCATTAAAACAAGTTGTTTACCTTTCCAATAAAACGAAAGTTGACTGACACAGACAACAATTATGCGAAGGGGTACAACTCGATACGATCGTAATAACTCGGCCTCCTCCGACAAAGCTTCGAGATAGACCTCGTTATATAATCGTAACAACTCGGCCAATGGTCGAAATGTTCCGAGCGATTTAAAACTGTGCCCTAAAGCCTTGCAGGTGCCCTTCATGTATATATCGTTATGTTTTGACAGAATGAAAAGAAGAAAAGCCGTCAAACTCATTATTATAAGTTGGATATTTAATTTTTGTGTACAAAACTAATATAAAATAACATTATCTGGTAATATTTCTTGTTTTTATGTTATTTTATAGACGCTATATGCTTTAACCCGGAATCCTGATCGGAACAACTACCCACTTTTGATACTAAACAATTTGTACGTGAAGGATTTGCCATATCAAAAATCTAAAAAAATCTGTCAACGTACAATTATTTGGACTAGACCAGTGTCTTTTTCCGCCATGCTTGTGTATTGACACTCTTAAATAAGCTAGATAATTATGGTATTGTCAAATTAGATATATAATATATTCAGTAAAACGGCAAGTTAAAAGTAGATCCAAGTATTGTTGTAAATAGACAGCTCACAGTTTTTTATATGGGGTCACCTTGTGACCAGTCCTGGACCAACGGCGTTGTGTCATTTATTTTGGAGGCGTGATATATGTCTTTATCTCACCTCATACATGAAAGACCTTATTTTTCCATATTGGGTCACCAAAATATCGTACCGAAATAGCGTCTATTTTTCCGATTCCGATGAATATTCCGACGAATAAATGAAGCATTTAAACATGTAAACAGGTTGTCGACGTCATATATACGTTACGGATATGGTTTCCTTTACCCCATATATCCTATATCGAGTCACCTAAGAAGCCCGTATCTTATAATGTCCAACATGTAGAAAAAAACGCACACTTAGAATAACGATAGCCATAGCATCATGGAGATCAAAGTGCTATATAGAAATAGTATATAATTATCTTCAGGCAAAGGGAGTCAATATATATACTTGGAGGTATATATACTAGGCGTGCCAGTAATCATATGTAAAATAATGTCTGGGGGTCATTTTTTCTTTATAAAATATGACCCCTCCCAAGGTCATTATTCATTGGGGGGTCATTCTTTTTTATTATATCGGATTGGTTTTCCGAACGTCTGTAATATATCCCTAGTAATAATATAGTTATAGCAATGTAATTTTTTCTAACTGTGGTTTTGATTTCTGTCCGGTATGAAGGTTTTGAAATGGGAAACTGACGGCAAACACAAAATCAATATGGTACGGCCTTAGTAGTACACTCGATACGAACGATACTTAAAAGTTAGAAAATTGTACGCCGTTTACAAACACTGTTCATTGCTTTCTTGATGCTTAAGTACATCGCTATGATTAATTAGAAAAGCTATGCGGGATGATATTTCTATGAAGGTACTTTTTTGACTTATTGATCTGATTATTGTCATAGCATGTTAAAATATAGAAGATTCAGAATATCTGACAAATGTAAATGAACTTAATAATCATTATTTACACACAGATTTACGAATGTTTTATAATGTTACATTTGTATGATTTGGTGTTTAAAGCTGCACTCTCACAGATTGACCATTTTAACAACATTTTTTTTTATTTTTTGTCTTTGAAAGTGCAAATGTTTGCGTAAATATTTGCAAACCAATGATAAAAGATTGCTGACAAAAGATCAGACCGCAGATTTCATGTTTCCGCTCCTAAATTGATGTTTTGTGCATTTTTCTTAAACCGTTAGTAACGGTTTAAGCCATAAAACATTCGGAATGAAAATATGAAAAGCTGCGATCTTATCTTTTGCCAACAGTATTTAGTCACTGGTTTGCAGATAGTTACGCAACAATTTGCTAATTCCAAGACAAAAAATAAAAGAGTTGGAAAAACGGTAAATCTGTGAGAGTGCAGCGTTAAGAAAAATTCTTATTTTTGTAAAAAATCTGTGTGACTATATGCATTTAAATACTTATGAAACTTTAACATCTCATATTCTGACATTCCCATGTTGAATAACAATAAATCAATACTTTTTTCAAAGTTTTTATTATCCAGACATGGTAATGTACAGAAATTATGCCGAGTTTGTTTGGGGTTTTTTGCGCAAAGTTTCCGTTTTGACAATTTTATGATAACAAGATAAAACAAATATTCGTGAAAATTCGACCTGTTATAATAATGGTTTAAGATGACTTTTATGTACGGCTGTACTTTTTGATTGTTTTGTTTCATATTTATGTTTACTGAAAGTGAAATTGCGATTACATTTTTATCCCCCGGTGAATTGATTAACTGAAATTTTCATGTCAAAATGATATAAAAACAAATCCATAAAGTACACAAAAATGCACGACGTTAGACTGAATTTGAAGCCAATTTGAAGCCAATTTTATAAACAACTGTTTATATTTAGAGCATATTTCTTAGTTTCTGTACAAGAGGCGCACGCCTTAAAAAGCTCCCCTGAGGCCTATGAGGTCTATGAGATATGAACTATTACGTATTCTTACACGATAATGTACTTATTAAGGTTTGTAATTATGTAATGATACACAACAATAGAGGTAAGATTGAATGATATTTCATTAACGAAACAGTTATTGAATAAACAGATAAAACTCTTTGTATAAATATTCAATATTTTAAGGATAAAATTATATTATAATGTCAACAAGCTGAAATTAAGCTAGGATTTGTTTTTATACATGATCATTTACTTGCAAGTCTTTGTACCCCTGTCATTGAGATTGGGCACTACAAAATTCATTATTCTGGTTGAACATCTTTGTCAGTTACTTAATTGCATTATCTGAGGAGTAAGATATATTGCGAAAAAAGAGTTGTTTGTTTCTTAAAAACTAACCTACCTGCTAAAGGCCGTCGACCTTTTTTTCCATTTCCGTGCTAATAATAATAATAATAATAATAATAATAATAATAATAATATCTTTATTTTAAGAAGGTGACATATTAAGATCATGTACAAAACTACAGAATCTTATTTTCGATATGGCCCTCTGAAACAGAATGAAAATATGGCAAATAATCATAAGACAAACATGAAGACGATGCTAACAACGATGACGATGATGATGATGATTATAAGTATGCTGTTGATGCTGACGATAATGATGCATATGATGACATGATGATGATGTTGAATCAATATTAGACAGATACTCTCAGTTAAATATAATTATGAATAAAACATCACAATTTGTATAATCACAAGTTTCCTATGAGGTACTGTTTGACCTTTATTTTATACGTATTAAAGTTTTTTGATTCTCGTATTTCCAAAGGTATATTATTCCAAACAATTCTGCTGTAATATGTAAACGATGCTTTCATATAATTAGTACGAGGTCTAGTTTGTAAAACAATATCTTTTTGTGCCATTGATCTTAGCATGTATACATTATTGTCTGAAACTGTTACTAATTCTGACATATATGATGGAGCCATGCTATTCAACGTCTTGTAAACTAATACTGCTGCGTGGTATTTACATCTATCCGAGAAGTTTAGCCATTTTAGTTCTTTAAATAGATTTGTTGATGAATCTCGTTTAGATTTACCAAGTATGATTTTTGCAATTCGTTTTTGTAAGTTATTTATTTTATTCACATATGAATTGGTTCCCTTGCCCCAGACCAAGCAGCCGTAATCAAAATTTGGCAGAATATATGCATTGTAAAACATTCGTTTTGTATCAGGTGTGAGGAAATATATTATATTTTTTAGAAGTGCAATTTTCTTATTCAGATTTTTACAAACATACTCGATTTGCACATGCCAGTTTAGTGTATTATCTATATACAACCCTAATAACTTTTGCACAACAACATTAACTATTTGAACATCATTAATACAAAGTTCAAGATTCCCAGTGTTTTTTAATTTATTTGCAGACCCTATTAACATGCATTTAGTCTTGGAAGGATGCAATGACATATTATTTAGTTTACACCACTTATTAACATAATTTAAATGATGTTGTAATTTATTTTGAATATCCGTCAACTGATATCCAGATTCATAAAGTGTTGAGTCATCTGCATATAGATCTATATTTAATGTTGGATGCATAACTGCAATATCATTTATGTATAAAATAAAAAGCAAGGGTACCAGTATGGAACCCTGGGGTACCCCAGATGTAACAGTGAGTTTTTGCGATTTAATTTTGCCAATCTTTACAGTTTGGTTTCTATTTTCAAGATATGATTTAAACAAATTCAATGCTATTTCAGAAAAATGATACAGTTTCAATTTATAAAGAAGAATTTCATGATCAACTAAATCGAAAGCTTTTCTCAAATCCAAAAATATCGCACCAACTAGTTTACCACTGTCAACATCTTTAAGCCAAGTATCTATAAGTCTTATTAGAGCAGTGTTACATGAATGGTGTTTTCTAAATCCAGATTGTGTTTTTTGTATGACATCGGTTTTCTCAAAGTACAACTGTACCTGTGTCGCTATATGCCTTTCAAAGATTTTTGATATAGTTGGGAGTATTGAATTGTTGAAATGGGGCGGTAATTATTGGGGTCCTCTTTGTTGCCCGACTTGAAAATTGGTATTACTCGTGCTTCTTTCAGTTTATCAGGGAAAACTCCATGCGCTATACTACTGTTGATAATTGATGCTATACAAGGTGTAATAGTATCACCACATTGCTTCAAAATTTTGGGGCCTACTCCATCTATGCCTGTGGCCTTTCCAACATTTAATTTATCAATAATAGTATGGACTTCATAAGGGGTAATATGTTTAATCTCAAACCTATTTGTACCTAGTTTTGTATCTAGAATATGTTTTAAGTTTCTAAAATTTGTATTCAAAAACTTTGTTTTATTTATAATGTTTGAAATGCTTACAAAATGACTGTTTAATTCGTTTACAATATTTGACGGATCTTCAACCGGAAATTCATTAAATGTCATTTTATGAGGTAATGCTGTCACAGTTGATTGATTCAAATGTGAAATATCTTTTAGATTTTTCCATAAATATGTCGGATTTTTATTGTCTTTTATTGCATTGTTGAAAAAATTCTTTTTACTTTTCTTTATCATAGAAGTTACTTTATTTCTAAGTATTTTATACTGGTCTATGTTGCCAGTTTTTCGGCATTTATCCCTGTGATTTATTATAGATATAATTTCCTCAGTAAACCAATCAGGCTGATTCTCGCGTTTCACACGTTTATCTTTGACTGGTGCATGTTTAGATAAAATGCCATTTAGAATTTCATAAAATCTTTTCAGTGCATCATTGGAATTTGACAATGAGTCTATTTCATCCAGTCCTGAAAACATCAATTCTGCCTGAAAAGCTTCTTTTTCAAATTTCTTAAAAGATCTATATTGTATAACTGTATGGCTATTAGGGGCCAATTTTGGTAATTTGTCTGTAATAGAATGTGTGAAACAAACGGGAAAGTGGTCACTTAGTGATAAGTGAGACACACACCATTCAGTTACATGATTACTCATATTCGTATATAAATGATCTATTATAGTAGAGTTATTTTTTGAAATTCTTGTTGGTGATTTGATTAATTGTTCCAAGCCATACTTCGTGGTAAGATCTGCCCATTTAGTGTTGTTATATTTGCCACTTTCCGGCTAAAATCTCCAATTAAATGAAACCCAATATTAGAACTATCAGCTATTTCTAACTGCTTATCATATAAGTCAATCCATTTTTGTTGGGAGTTCGGAGGTCGATAAATGAAATTGATTAAGAACGATTTGCAATATAGACCATTAATTTCAAGCCAAATCGATTCAATGTCATTTACCTCGAGATCTAGACGTCTACGGTACTGTATATTATTGTTCACGTAAACAAGAATACCCCCTCCCTTTTTATGTTCTCGGTCTTTCCTTTCAAACGTGTAATTCTTAACTTGCAGCATATTGTCATTGATATCTGCGTGTAAAAAAGTTTCACATAAACCTAATATATTTGGCGAATACGATTGACAAAGGGGGTATTTAATTTCCTCAAGTTTCGGAAGCAAATGACATACGTTTAAGTGTGCACACCGAACACCCTTCTTATCAAACATGAACACAGTGTCACCTTGAGAAGAGGCTGCTGGAGTATATGTGTTTCCATTTGTTTCCATATTTGTATTAATACACTGCGAATTATGACTACCGCCCAACACACTCGTGCAATTTAGTTGACAGCATTTTTGGCTTATTATGGTGCTTACGTTGTTATCGGTATCGGTAATAATTTTGTCAGATTTAATATCGGTTCTTAGCGAGTTGACGTGACCGTATAACGCAACATTATTTTCGATACAATTTGTGCTAGATCTATTCTCATTTTGCCAGACGTCGTATGTTAACTCAGAATGTATACTTTCGATGTTTTTACACGTTTCAATTTGGTCAACACACATAACTTGCCTAAAAAACTGCATGAACATATGATACAAATAATAATTGTATTCGTAAGCGAAATATGGGATTAACACAGAGTGGCCTTTCAATAAAATGGAAAAGATATGGCATTCAAATACCAGAAAAGATTTCAGCGGACTTTTTTTACTAAAATAACAATTTATTAAATTAAATTACATGGGCTAATATCTAATTATGATTGCTCAAATTTAAATAACATCTGTCGAACACATACAACTACTTGTGTTTTTCTTTCGGCAAGTATTTTGTTTAGGTGTAACGACTTTATTTTTTTCAATTAACATTCTTTTACAGTGATAGGTGTAATATCAAAATAACATGATACATATCATACCTCCTCTATGCAATACTTTTAAAGGATTTTTCCTATCATGCTAGATGAATTATAAGTTATTTTACAAACTACACATCGATGTACAAAGCTGTTATTCCCTTGTATATTTTGCTACTTACAATTTAACTGCTTCAATGTGATTACCCTTTAAGCTATACTTATGAAACAACTAACCATTTTACAGTGATATATACCAGCTAGTGGAACCGTGCGCGTGTGGACTGGCCCTACAGCCGGGAAAACATTTTGGTGTTATCACTGTTCTCGATGCTCTAATCCAATGTTCCTAATTGTATTTGTATGCATGCTCCAATATGTGTTCAAAGTAACATATATACTTTTATTTCCAGGTCACAAGCTCATTGTTATTTTTATATGATATGTTATGTATGTCTGTTATTCATGTTGGAAAATAGCTCATTGAGCTAATGTTTCTTGTTAACACATACCCAACTTTAAATAAAGACTCTTGTATCTTGTATCTTGTAACATCAAAAATGCATAGTCGATACAGACTGATCAAAACGATCGTTTTAAAGGCTTAGCTAATTTGCTGTGGAGATACATGCGTTTAGTCGACATCGCACGTTCAGAATCGGATGCTATGATATTTGGACATGGCTAGTCACATTTAAAAAAAAATGCGTCGATATTAAATTGCCATGTCATTAATACTTATTTTTTATCATGCTTTTCGTAGAAATATGGAGTTTTATAAGTGAAACAACAACAGTGATAAAAGTTCACTGCTAACAAGGAAGTGGAATAACAACAGTGATAAAAGTTCACTGCTAACAAGGAAGTGAAATAACAACAGTGATAAAAGAATGCTAACAAGGAAGTGAAATAACAACAGTGATAAAAGTTCACTCCTAACAAGGAAGTGAAATAACAAATTGAAGAACTACTTTAAAAATTGATTGTAATTACTTTCCTTTGAAATAACCAATTATATCCAAACAATAGTTTGATTATAATAGAAAGATCGGAGATATGTATGTTTTAATTAAATAATTGTGGAAATGAACATAATATCTTACCGTAAGGCCACACCAAATTAATAATTTGTTCATCGGATTTCCCGCACCTATTTCTTCAGAAAAATAGTTTTATTTTTTTATCACTTGCGCCCGCACCATTTTTTAAAAAAAATGTTATTTTTTACGAGCGCTAATTTGTTTAGTAGAATGTAGCCTTTTCCCTTATAACCGCGTTTTTCGAGCGTGACAATTATCAAAGCACCGGCTAGTCTCAATCATGCAGCCGCTCTTATTAGAGTCAAGGAACGATATCGGCCCGGACACAATCGTCTCTAGAGATGATCGAGACTAAATTGGCAGCATGAAAACATTTATTTCACTTCCTGATTCTTGAAAAGTACGTCAACAAATGACAATTCTACCACTATTTAAAGTTTGATTAAATTTTGGACAAATGTGTTTGTTTTAATTTGGCTCCCGCTTAAAGTAAACGTATATATACTGGGCAAGAAGTGCTGAATTTTATCGTGAATGACAGTGATTATCCAAAGTTCGAATTTGGTTCGGACATGTTTGACAGGAATTTGGATGACCGTTACAGTGAAAAGACAGTTTCCAATCGGTCATCTATACCTTCTACACCTGTCCAGGTAAAAACTTCTGGTGTGTATTTTAACTTCTTTGTTGTTTTACTGTTGATATAGCAAATATGATGTATTTTTTTGTATTATTTGTTTCCTTCAAAAATATTCATTTAATGATTTATGCATGTTTGTTTTTATTTTGCTACAGATCAGAGTATAGTGTTTATTTAATTCATATGCAATGCATGTACAGTAATAGTAAAATAAAGTTTGGGCAAGAAATGAGCACCACCTTTCTTGTGTTATCATCAAACTGTTTCTGTAATGCATACTACTTTATACTACAATGAACATTTATGTATAATATTGCTTGTTAAAATTTCAGATTCCTCCGACGCAGCGGATCATGAAATTCCTGTCCCCATGAGGCAACGAGGGCGTGCTTGTGGTGGAGGCCTTGGTCGCCGATGAGTCTATTTTCGTGGTCAGTAGGATGACGCTAAAATTTAACCTGACTGACATTCATATTTGCTTCACGCAATCCCATGAGTTTTACCATTCACACAAAAACATCAAACAAGCCGGATTGCGTATATTTTGTAAATATTGGTCAAAAAGGATTAAAAAAAAATGGTGTCGGACTGTGTGATTGGAAAAAGGTATTAATCACACTTTGTGTTGCGAATAAATGTTTGTAGATTTTTTAGATGTTCATGTGTATATTAAAACTATATATGGAAATCATTCAAATGTTAAATATTTATGCTTATTGGTTTTTGTCTATGAAACAATATTGCATATTCTTGTATTTTCTTGAAGTATTTTTTTGCTTTATATGTAAATTGACACAATCAGTATTTGCAGTACAAAAGACGTAAAAGTGTCTTTTGTATATATATTTATGTTTTCTATTACTTGTCTTTATTTGAACAAGATATCTAAAAAATTAAGGATAATCTGCAAATTTAAAAAAGATAGGCGTTAAATTCTGAGAAAGCTTAAAATCAATCTGGCGCTGGCTGGAATTTTCTGTGACATAGTTTTAAGAAATACATTTGCTTGATCTCAAATAGCATTTGTTTGATCTCAAAACTTATATTTGTATGGAATTATCTTTTAGTGTTATCACTCTTTCACTGGATGTTATCCTTGTACTGTTTACAAAATCATCTTTTAGTTAATAAGTGAATAAAATTTGAACAAAAGTGAGTTAAATGACTATATATATTTGTTCGCTCTTCGCTCGCTCATCTTTTTTTGCTAAATGCAAAACAAATATTTTTTTTATTATTTTGCTCGCTCGCCCCATTATTTTTTGGAAAAAATCCGATGAACACGTTATCTATTTGGTGTGGCCTTAAGAATAAAGTGAAATGGTTATTCATTTTTAGCTCACCTTAGCCGTAGGCTGAGGGTGAGCTATTAGTATCGGTGAATATCCGTCCTCCGTCATCTGTCGTCTGTCGTCCATCGTCCGTCCACATTAAGTTTGTTAACAATCTAGTGGTCACATTTTGCCTCAATTGTCACGAAACTTGGCGCGGATGTTTGTCCCAGTAATTACTCGGACGAGTTCGAATATGGGTCATTTGGGGTCAAAAACTAGGTCACAGAGCCTAAATATAGAAAAACCTTGTAAACAGTCTAGAGGTCCAAATATCCAGGAAATTTGTCAGAAAGGTTGTTTCGATGATTTCTAGAACAAGTTCGAATATGGGTCATTTTGGATCAAAAACTAGGTCACAGAGCCCAAATATAGAAAAACCTTCTTAAAACTATAAAGGTAACATTTTCTGCCCAAATATCCTGGAAATTTGTCAGAAAGGTAGTTTCAATGATTTCTAGCTCAAGTTCTAATATTGGTCATCTGGGGTACAAAACTCGGTCACAGAGCCCAAATATGGAAACACGTTGTTAACACTCCAGAGATAACATATTCAGCCCAAATATCCTGGAAATTTGTCAGAAATGTTGTTACGTTGATTTCTAGATCAAGTTCGAATATGAATCATCTGGGGTCAAAAACTAGGTTACAGAGCCCAATATAGAAAAACGTTTTGAAAACTCCAGAGGTACCATTTGCAGCATGGAAATTGTCAGAAAGGTTGTTTCGATGATTTCTAGCTCAAGTTCGAATGTGGACATCTGGGATCAAACACTAGGCTAGAGTGCCCAAATATGTAAAAACCTTGTTAACACTCAAGAGGTAACATTTTCAGTCAAAATATCCAGGAAATTTGTCAGAAAGGTTGTTTCGTTGATTTCTAACTCAAGTTCGAATATGGGTCATCTGGGATTAAACACTAGGTCACAGAGCCCAAATATAGAAAAACCTTGAATACATTCTAGAGGTAACATTTTCAGCCCAAATATCCTTGAAATTTGTAAGAAAGGTAGTTTCGATGATTTCTAGATCATATTCTAATATGGGTCATCTGGGGACAAAAACTAGGTCACAGAGCCAAAATATGGAAAAACCTAGGTCACAAAGCCCAAATATAGAAAAACTTTGATGACACCCTAGAGGTAAAATTGTCAGAAATGTTGTTTCTTTGATATCTAGCTCAAGTACGAATATGATTCATCTGGGGTCAAATATTAGGTCACAGAGCCTAAATATAGAAAAAAAAACTTGTTAACACTCTAAAGGTAACATTTTCAGCCCAAATATCCTGGAAATTTGTCAGAAAGGTAGTTCCGATGATTTCTAGCTCAAGTTGGAATATGAGTCATCTTTGGTCAAACACTAGGTTACAGAGCTCAAATATGGAAAAACCTTGTTAAAACTCAAATCCTGAACCTTGTGTCAAATTTATCCCTGCCCAACAGTTTAGCCGGTTTACAGGTGAGCGATCTAGGGCCATCATGGCCCTCTTTTTTACACGTGATCTAGAAGCTGACTGCTCGAATGTTTCCTTTCGTACAAAGTCACTACGACCGAAAACAGAAGCTCGAACATAAATTCGATGTTATATATTTATTATCAGTCTGACTTTGTATTACGATCTTCCTCTAAATACACAAAATTCCTACACCAACTTACTTATTAACGAACAAGAGAGAAGAAAAAGTTCGAATACACAAATAAAAATACCACAGTGGGTAAAAAGTCAACAACAAAGCTTTGTCCCCACCAATCAGCAGGAAGAACACACGTCTTAGCGAGACAGACTGATCTCTGACGCGAGATTGATTGAATACTTTGAAAAACTCGAACACTTGGAAAACCGTTTTAAATCCACTATTCATCCACACCTTTTATGCTTTTGAATTGTCAAATTTTTCTTTCAGTAAATGGCGAAAAATGTAATTAAGAAATACTATAATTACGCTTATTTAGTAAGTTCTGTACATTAACTTATACGATTATATGGAACTTTAAATCGTAAATAAAAGTTTATTACTCACTCAAATCGTGAGTAAAACAATTATTTCCTAATCAAAATAGTCAAATATACCAGACATCGTAAACTACATAGAATTAATCTGTAGATTAATAAAAAACAACAAAAAGTAGGAGTATAGGCTTGTTATTGGCAGCAAATATCGAACATTTCAATTTCAACGTAGGTGTATAGTAGATTATTCTGGATGGTAGTCAACGCCTCCGTCCCAGGTAGTTGTCATAATCCAGGAAACTTTCAAGGAAACGTTCATTCGAAAGACGTCACGTAACTCGGTAACACTGAGATGAGACAGGAACACCAAAGGCTTCTAACTGAAACGAAACTTTACACTAGTATAAGAATTCTTGTAATGTAAGACCAGAAATATCATTTTCCTACTTCAACAGAATTTAAGATCAACTTTCTGTGAGGAAAAACAACTCTAAACTATTTTTGATAATAATTGACCTAAAAAACAAAACATATAAGGGGCGGGGGGGGGAGGGGCTACGACATTCTAAAAAACCCGTCTCTTGCTGCCAAAGACAAATCCTCGAATGGCGCAAACACGCCGACGACACCTTATATACTACCCCTGCACGAGGACCCCGTACCTTCCCGCCAATATTAATACGCCAATCGACAACTAACTCACAAGCAGACGACAATTCGCCAATTTTGAAACGGAAATAATTATATTTAATAAATGTTTATACAAAGCGTTATGTGCTTTTTTTTTATCACTCGTGACCATAGCACTATATATCAACTCCTGGCTTCGCCAGACAATTTTCCAATGTCTGTTATCAGAGAAAAAGTAAGCTAAGTGATACCATCATGGTGGCCATTTTCAACACGGCCGCCAACTGCATTTTAATGTCAGCATATCAAAGGCATAGTGTGGTTAAAATTTATATTGGAAATGTAAAAGGAAAATATCCAGATCATAGATGTATGTTCTGCATTTCCTATCATCCAAAATAGCCAATATTATGAAAGTGGTCGCCAAAATATGGCACTTATTTAAAATGACGTTTTAGACTGAAGGCAACTGCTCCCTCCCTACAGGAGAGGGGTTTTTTTGCAATATGATTTTCTGAAAATACATTTCAATACATACCCCTACTCTTTCCTGCCAATTTCACGGTTGGGGTTGGACAGAATAACTTGCTGTTATGCATATTTTTTTAGTATCTGGTATCATGTGCATATATCAATCTTGAAATAGATCTATGTTTCCAGCTATGAACAGAATATCAAATAATGTAATATATTTTGACCTACTACGTGTTTATTTCATTTATAGTGTTAATCTTTTTCCATTGGTTGGTGAATTATTCTAATTATAAACATTAACAAATTGTCTATTAATATTCTTTCAATAATAATAATAAAAGCCAGTTTCCCGTATGCCTTTTTGCTTATAAACGTCCATAAAGATACTGTCTCGCTGACTGTTAAAATGCAGTTACTCCAACAATTGCTAATAATGATGTACATGTGTAGGCATTCTGTCTGTGCTGTTTTCAAACGTGTTTTGTATCTCGTTTAGTGTCTGTTCTTCCTTGACATTGTGCCTGTAACAGCGCAATCGCCATGATTTTGCTACTAGGCTTGTCCCTGTAATTTGGATTGTATTATTTCCTATATCCCGGAACAACCTGTTTTCGACCGCCTAAGGATTATTTACATTTCAATCATAAATAAGTGATAATAAAAGATAATGGTTTGTGTGTATCATTTAAAGCAATCATTCATCTTTGAAAAAAAATATGTTTCAATCGTCTGTTGTTTACATTTTGAATCCAAAATGGCGTCTGTCTCATGTTGTATTTGACCTAGATACAACCTGTTTTCGACCATGAACTTTAACTATACTTCACAACAAAAGTGTTTGCACAATATTTTTCATTTAATTTGTATAACTTGTTTTAACTGTTGGAGTATTTTTTTAAGTTATTAAATGTTTATATATTTGCCATACAGTCACTTTATAGTTGATAATATAATATTAGCAATATACCATATTTTGATGCACTTTTAATGTTGTGCACTATACTTAGAAAACGATAGGGTATAGGTTTTTGACTTTGGTAGATATGTAAAATCTGGCAAACAAAAACAACATGCTTTTAAAGAAGTATTTTACATGTGAAATCATTCTAAATGAAGGGTTTAATTTGGCATTAATTAAAAATGCCTAATTGGTGTTGTTTCAAGTAAAACTGAAGTTTTTTTAACACTAGCATTCCTATTCTTTTTCAAATGAAGTTTTCTGACAGTCTACTGTTATTTTCAAAAATTGGAGCTTATTTTTACCGGAAGTGACGCAAAAAAGAAGTGTTTTACCTATTTTCAGGGGTTGGTCGAAAATAGGTTGTGGTCGAAAATGTGTTGTTCTGGATGTGCTAATTGTAGTTGATAGAAAACTGATCTGGCTGGTATAGACATTATTTGTAGTTATAAGTCATAATTGTACTTGCAGTACGACACCGGAGTTTATGTGTATTTGCTGTGGGTGTGCTTCAATCAGGAATGAAGTAACAATACTATTGATATTTCCTGCATTGAAATTATTAAACAGTTCATGAAAACTGGCTATAGATGGACATGGCCATTATCGCAAATTGATAATGGGACGCTTGATGGGCTAAGTTGAAACCATATCTGGAGACATTGGACAATTAATGACCCTTGGAAATGAACAGCTGGTCATTGTTTCCCCTTGTCCAAAGTATAGTCAGAAGCGGGTAACTTTGATTCGATGTACTCATAACAGCTATTCTAGTGAATTATTTAGCACTTGATAGGCTAAGGAATTACAATAGTTTCATAATCGTGTTATATGCGTCAAACTGACATGAAAGCTGTATTGTTATGGGGGTTTTGCAGACAAAGTTCGGCTTTAAAATTTGTGACTCAAAGTGTTTGATACAAACAGCTAAGTTCAAGACAAAACATATGCATTGAAGAAAAAAAAGACTTCCATAAAGATACCAAGGCAAAGACTCATAAAATGTTCAATGAGACACGAAACTTATATGCTTAATGTAATAAACATTTTTTCACAGAAGTCGTTTCATTATATCACTAAAAAGTGTCTTGCATGAAATCTGTGAAATGGTCCCATTACAACAATATATGTTCTCTCTCGGTATATAATCTAAGCCCCGCTTTAATTTAAAGTATTTCAATTATCATTTTAGGTCGTCGGATGGAACGTCCTTCACTTACTGCTGACGATTGCCGGTACGCAAGGTAATATCATATGTTTTGACTGTATTCTTCTTTACATTTATTTATGTATGGTACAACTATATGAACGACAATCATAAATGAACCACACTCATTAATGAACCACACTCATTTATAAACCACACTCATTTATGAACCACACTCATTTATGAACCACATTCATTTAACTTATATTCTTTAAGAAAATGTAAAGATCACTGAGGGCCTTCATGCATTATAGTGACTGACTTGAAGGTACATAAACATAATTGTTTTATTCGGTTTAACTTTCATTAAATTCTTTCTCAATCTCTTACAAAAACTAGAGTTACTATTATGATAAGTCAGACCCACATGTGAAGATAGTATAATGTTTATTGTTTGTACGCATCTCGCGTCGATGCCAACGCTGAAAGTAAAATCTAATTTTCGTCCGTGCTGTATTTCAATTATGTCTTGTGATTTTCATATAATTTACCTAAAAGTATTTATTACATGAATATAATTTACAAACAGCTACACATATAGATATGATAAAATGACAAGAAATGGAAAAAAGGTTCTCAAAAGAAACATTTCTATTTGGTTTCGGTGTAGGTCTTTAAATATATATTCCTGATTTATAAATGTATTCCGTATCACCCCAGGTTTCCGTTATTTAAAACATTAAATGATTAAAATAATATCGCGTAATAACGCGATGTTCGTATATTCTCTGAAGGGAGTGCATATAGTTGCCGCTTTGTCCGTCCCTCCGTCCGTCTGTTGTCCTTCCGTCCTTTCGTCCGTCCGTCGCACCCTTGTTCGGAGAGTAACTTCAAAACTACTGATGCGATTGAAAATGTGGCAGATAGATTTATGACAATGAGAGGAAGTGCTGTGCACAGGAACCATAATCCTTGTGCATAATATGAGTCATAAGCAAAAGGAAGCGCACGGCGGCTGACATTCCGTCCCTAAACGAGATAGTGGCTAAAGTGGCGCCGGTCGTCACCGAATCGGTAGTTATGTCGCTTCTTGAGAAGGGCGTCATCAAGCCTCCGGGAACGACAACTACACACTTCCCAGTGCCCATGGATCCCGACAATCTACATCCGATACATCCGGTACATCCATCCGAACTTCAGCCGGTTTCACTGCTACTGCTTGCAATCCAGACAATACGTCATTTGATTCAACAAGCTCCATTCCCGCTCCAAATGCCCTCTCAACTTCATCGGATGCACAAGGTATTTCTATAAATGCGATTGTGCATTCCAAGTTGAAGGCCAATATCTGGGGCAAGCAGTTCATGTTTTTCGGGGAACTAATTTTCTCAAAGGTAACGAATCTGGCCACCTTTCGATGCGCCAGCGATGGAACCATCTCCTTCCATAAAGCCGAACAAGAGGAGATACATGTACAATCTATTGGTGGGCAAAAGGCCATCACCATTTTTGTGGGTGTTTATACTGAGAAGAACACTGGTTAAACAGCTTCCTCGATGAAGTACGCTTCTACCATACAAGACCTGGCCAAACAGGTTGGCCCTTATGCTGTTTTACAATATGATGTAAGCTTTAGGAAAGCTCGTGAAGACAACCGTCTTCGCCATTCATGGGACCTTCCAAAAGCGGAACTTTACAATAAGGCATTAGCTGCAGGTCTTTGTAATCGTTTCCGCTCCCCATCATCCAAAGGCACCTTTCATGACCGAGGGGGCAGACAATGTTACCAGTTCAACAATGCCACTTGCAGTAGCTTACGAAACCGGAACGCACAAAACTGGTAGGTCTGGGGACCACGTCCTTAACGCATGTGTGTTAACAAAGAAAAAACAGAAGCCGCCAGTTCACAACCAGTACCAATTTCAAAGCCATCTGGCTTCAAACAAACCGACCAAAACCAACATTCCACAAATAAAGATATCGTTACCTCCTTCTTACCACCATTCGCTTCAACCGTCTACGATATTGGCTGAAAGGCTATGCTGCACAACTATCAGATATTCTTAAAACAGGCTTTTCGAAATGCTTCATCATCCCGTTCATTGGAGTACTCAAAAAGCAGCCTGTGAGTAATTTACTATCAGCTTCGAAAACAAATGCCATGTCAGACAAACACTCCAGGAAGAATTAGAGGCTGGTAGAATTGCTGGCCAATTTACATCTAAACCTATAGCACATTTATATGTTTCTTTTACCGTAGTAGAGCCTTAACATCTGGACGATATAGATTCATTCACCACCTTTCCTTTCCAGACGGAGCTTCGGTCAAAAATGGTATTCCTAGGGACAAATTTGCCGTCTACTACAATTCCTTTGATAATGCGGAAGCTCTAGTGAAACACTTTGGACAGGGCTGTTACATGACTTAAACTGACACAGAAAATAATATTTAGACTCGTACCTATCCATCCGTCTTCTCGATACTGCTTGGTATTTTATTTGAAGGGAGTTTTTATGTTGACAAAACTCTTTCAATGGGCCTTAGTCTCTCATGTTACATCTTCGAACGTTTTCGTCAGCTTTTGAATGGATAGCCACGAAAACACTTGGTACTTCCGGTTGAACTCACATTTAAGATGACTTCCTCTTTGTTTCCAAACCTTCATACAACCACTGCTTTTTCCAACTGAATTCATTCTTTTAACTTGCGTCAGATATGGGAGTTCCAATAAAGTTGGAAAAACCTTATTTACCTGATACGACAATGCCATTCGTTGGAATCGCACTCAAATATATTGCTATGGTTAAAAGACAATGGAAAAGGTAAAAACTAGCCGTATTTGTCTCTCTCACATGAAACGCAAGAAGAAAGCTACAGTACGGGAATTTCAAAGTCTAATAGGTCTTTTGAATTTCGCGTTTGAGCTAGTAGTACCCGGTAGAGCATTTTTAAACTTAAGTGACATTCATAATTTAAGTATCTCTTAAGTCATATGAAACAAAATCTAGAATCTCCAAAATACATTTCATTGACTTTATTGAAAACACATGTTTATATGTAAAACACCAATGATACATTTTTTTCGATTTGACTATTTGAAAATCGATTTAAGTTAGGGGAATGACTTAAAGCTGCGCTCTCACAGATTGAACGTTTTGACAACTTTTTTTTATTTTTTGTCTGGGAACGAGCCAATTTTTGCGAAAATCCATAAGAACCAGTTATTTTAGAGCGCTGACAAAAAATAGATGGCAGATTTTTATATTTAAGTTCAAAAATGATGTTTTATGCATTTTTCTTAAAACGGTTTAAGCCATAAAACATTAATTTTCGAACGGAAATATGAAAATCTACGATCTGAGTTTTTGTCAGCAATCTTATATCACTGGTTTGCAGATATTTACGCAAAAAGTGCTGTTTCCAAGACAAAAAAATAAAAAAAGTTGTAAAAATAGTAAATCTGTGAGAGTGCAACTTTAAGATGCTTTATGAATACGGCCCCAGGTACACTTTAGAGCTGTCAGGTCAACGACCCTGTACTGGAACCGATCTCTTTAACAACTTGATTATTTGATTGCCGTTGCAGACGTGTTGGTCAACAATGCATTGGCAACTTCTTCTACAAAAACATACAACAGAGCGTTGGCTACCTACAAGAACTTACTATCAAAACACACTCCAGATCTGCCTCAAACATATCCTTCACCTCACGAAGTTAGCTGCATCTACGACCTTAACGTATTTGTCAGCAATTGCAATATGGAATATTGCATTGTTAGGAAACCTAAATGGAATTCAAAGAACAAAAAGAAGGATTTAAAAGTGATGGAATGAAACCATACAAAAAGGGAATTTGCAAATCGACGTCCACATCCTGAATACAAAATTGACCTTGATTTGAATTGTTGATTTCGTTTACCAAGTGAGACAAGTCGTACAAACACATACTTGTCTGGTTGTATGTGTTTGTTGGGGTTCCAGAGGAAAAAATGACGCAAAATTCCCAGAAACGCATAAAATGGAATAGTGTTTTTTTTTATATTTCAACAAGGAAATCGATATATTTTTTTATTGAAATCGGCCTTTATGTGGTATATTCCTTCGCTATCAAAATATAAAATTTCCATCATAACACACTTTATTCTTCCCATTTTTACCAGGAATGAGCGTATTTGTGCTCATTTCTGTAAGCATTCAATTCAGAATGACACAAACACATTTAGTGGGTTTTATTCAGGAAATGCCGGGTACTGCTTCTCACTACGCTTAAATTAGGCCTTATTGATTGCCCCCTTTGGCACCCCAATTTGGCGCAACAATTTTAATAATAAACAATCGAACGACATTGACTCCTAGTTTGTGTAACTACATGTATTATTTCCGTCAACAGCTTTTCTAATGACAAAATCTTTAAACACCTGTCAAAACTCCCCGGACACTGTTCTCCACCAAGTTTTCAATAATAACGCTCAACATTGTCACGTCTTCATTGCAATCTACCTTAAATAAGTGTCTGTATTTCAGAACAAATTACTAAGGGAAATGTCTAGCCGAAGGATCATAAATGCACAAGAAGTCGAGATAATTCATTTGGCCTTGAGTTTTACGACCATTTCGACCAATCAACTAAGGCGTTACAGAGTTTGGGTTCTACGACCCATCAACTTAGGCGTTACAGAGTTTGAGTTCCGTATTCAAATATTTTTGTTAATTAGAATAAACTCTGTGAGAATGAACGCGAACTGGGGTTAGTTAAAGATTTACCCACAAATCCTGTGGAGAAACAAGTGTTACTGAACAGGAAATACCAAAAATGTCCAATCTTTGCAATGCTAATATACATTTTTTAACAAAGTTTTAGGCCTTCATTACCTGTAATTGTTAACTTTGTACTTTTGATTTCTACATAAATTGATTGCCTGAATAATGCCAATTACACATATGTTACATTTAAAATTCTTATCAACATACTTCACAATATCCAATTTGTTTACGGGTCTTGGAAGTTTAACATGGGTCTTTTACCAACTAAATAACTGTAAACAAGTTTAAGTTTAGTAACTTCTAAAGTCTTCTTCAAACTTTGTTGAATATCTATTTCTCAAACAAATAACTTTTGTTCTGTATATTTGACTGACACAAAGGTAGTAACAATAAAATATTTTTGGTATGATGAGTTGAGACTGTCAGACAATGTGTGTATACCACGTGAAAAAATACGTCATATATGCTACTTCGGAGACAACATTTTGCTTAAAATGAAAACTTAAACAAAAGATAACTCTTCGTGTATTACACCATTTTAAATGAAACAAAGAGCAGTATATGCCGCTTAAAGGGCCCGCCTTCGTTTTATTTCCGGAGTTTGATAATGTGATTAGTTTTTTCAAACACTTCGACAAACCAGTTTTCAAAATAATGTTTTTGTAAAAAGGTTTGTCTAAGTGTTTGAAGAAACTAAACTCTCAATCAAACTCTAGTAAAAGACGGAATGCGTGCCTCTGTAAGCGGCATAGACTGCGCTACGTTTCATTTAAAATGGTGAAGAAAAAGTGAAGTTATCTTTGTTTAAAGTCTTCAATAGAAGCAAAATATTGCCTTCCGACGTAGCATTTATGACGCAATTTATCACATGGTCTAAACAAACTGACTAAGCTTAACACAAATCTAGGACTTGATATTGATTGCATAGATATGTGTCGATACTCTGAAACGTTCTATTCGAATTCAGGTGCGTTGATGATGACGTCCGACAAACCGTATGCACAACTTCAAGGTGAAATAACGTTAACCTGCAACACGAGTGAGAATGATGTTTTGATTGTGTTTAATAAAAACAACAACTATGTGGGACAATGCAACCAAATTTATTGTATTACATCGAATTCAAACAAGTTTGTTGTGAACATAAATACAGCGCCTGTTGGATACAACATATTCACCTTAACGGTGAAAAGATTTGAGGTGAACGACGAAGGCTATTATTCTTGCCTTCACTCGCAGAAAATACGAATCACATACGCAGGTAACTTTATATGTATTTCTATGCCCCGTTAAGCAATTCTATAAGTAACCAACTTCTTAATAAATGGTATTTTATTGATAAAGTAGCTTAAGATAAAGAAGATTCTATCACATGAAAATATCATTCTTTGACAAATAAAACAGTAGAGGATGTGTTGCATGCACAGTTGTTTAACTGAACATTTTGAATAATGTTAATATTGTTATTGAAAATTGTAAGTTTTAATATGTGCGTGAAGTTAGCACCGCAGCATCGCAACACCGCAGCACCGCCCAAAATCGCAGTTCAGTGACCTATGCCATGACCAAGAGCAACTCCTATGCTACACTATAATATCACTTATAAATATGCTTTGGTAAGATTCCGGTGATTCAGTGCTAGCACCGTGGCTGCGGTGATATCACTACGGTGCTGCGGTGTTGCGATGCTGCGCTGCCAACTTCACGCACAAAGTTTTAATTATGTCGATATTCAAATATAATCATGTTTAAAATAACCGATTCAGGCATCAATTTGAATATTTACACTATGAACATATCTATCAGATAATGAAAATACACGTTAACGAAAGTTAAACGAACGTTAACGAAAGTACATTCAAACTCATTATGGTATGCAATGCGTTCTAAAATGGTTTAATTAAACTTAAAAAAGATTAAACAAAAGAACAATGTGACGGGACATTTTCTTCGAAAGTAGAAGTGAACACATTAACGGTAAGAAACAGTGTCTTTGTATGTATCATATACAATTGATCAATGAAAAACATAACTTCAATATGTAAGTTCATGTACACTCGAGTTCAAGTTAATGCATACTTTGATAAGATTTACATTTTGCGTTTTATCTTTATTAAGAATTGTTGGGATAAGAGTGAGGTTTGTGCACATAAACTGGTTAAAACCCCCAATAAATTTACATTTTACTGACCGTTCCAAGGCGGTACCTAACAATTCTTTATAAACATACCAATTATTTATATATATATATAGTATTTATGCACTGTGCTGTTAGTAGATTTTTGTGCTGTTCTATGTTTCTTGTTTGTGATTTTGTGTTCTATGTCTTTGGCGTTTGCCCATTGCCACTAAACCGGGTTTATGTTTTTGCTACTGTGCATGTTTCTGTAGCTTTTCGCATATATATTCATTGCGAGTGTGCTCTGGTGTATTGCTATGTTATGCTTAAAAGACGTCCGGGTAACAAACAATTTAAAGGTGTATCCAATTAAACAACAATGTCTTAATAATGAGTTTTAATTTACTTTTCTTTGTATAATATGGAAACGCATACAGGCCTCCAAACTGATCGCATATTGTGCTGACAGTCGAGGTTTGTATATCTATAAATCGCGCTAGTTGTGTCAATGCGTAGTTGGCACAAAATTATAGGGACAAGCAATATAATAATGAATTATTGCATAATACTATTTCAAAATAACCTTATAGGTTTTCCGTTCGGCGTTGTCAAACAATGATGCAACAATTGGGCGCAAGCGATCTTCTCCCGTACGGTTACATCATACTAAGTTCAGAAGCTCGTGTTTAGGGTTTTAAACGATTTGTAATTTACATATTGCTCTATTAAAACCCATTTGTTTGTCTTCTTTGGGTACACACAACGTTTGTTGTCATATTAGTGTCGCTGATATAAAGACATAAAATGGTGTTTTAATAAAACCTTGGGTTACATTAATTGGTGCGCTTACATGTTAAAGTGTTAACGATTGCTTCATTAAAATGTGTTAACTTCAAAGAGGTAGTTGATATGATAATGTCTTACGAACGAGTCTTTACACTATCATTGGTTGACGCAGCCGTACTTTAGTCCGTTACAGTAAGTAAAATCAAGTCAATTCAATACTTTTATCAGCTCAAATGTATGTACAACATGAAAACATTGAGGTGCATAATGAAGACAATGCAATATATAGGCTCAAATCAGTTATAAGTTTATAACATAAATATATATTGGTGATAGCGTTTTACCTTCATTGGTAGATAAGTTGGTGAGACTAATCTAGCTGTATAGGTTTCAATCCTCTCGACCCAGAGATTGTGGTTTCGATCCTCACTAAGGATGCTTTCTCATGGCCCCTCAAAATGGATGTTAGTTCGGTTTCTACCCAGGAAACGATCTCCAGAGTGGTTCTATCACCTTTTGTCACAATACAGCTAAACGAAATTTGTTTAAAATAGGAAAATCAAACATTCTCTCTATTAGCCGTGTTGAACTTATATAAATTGTGTTGTACGCTTCCGTAATTAGGAACCTTATATATTGTGTTATACGCTTCCGTAATTAGGAACCTTATATAGTGTCTTGTACGCTTCCGTAAAGCAACCTTATATAGTGTGCTATACGCTTCCGTAATTAGGAACCTTATATATTGTGTTGTACACTTCCGTAATTAGGAATCTTATATATTGTGTTGTACGCTTCCGTAATTAGGAACCTTATATATTGTGTTGTACGCTTCCGTAAAGCAAACTAATATATTGTGTTGTACGCTTCCGTAATTAGGAACCTTATATATTGTGTTGTACGCTTCCGTAAAGCAAACAAATATATTGTGTTGTACGCTTCCGTAATTAGGAATCTTATATATTGTGTTGTACACTTCCGTAATTAGGAACCTTATATATTGTGTTATACGCTTCCGTAATTAGGAACCTTATATATTGTGTTGTACGCTTCCGTAATTAGGAACTTTATATATTGTGTTATACGCTTCCCTAAAGCAACCTACTGTATTATGTTGTACGCTTCTGTAAAGCAAACTAATATATTGTGTTATACGCTTCCGTAATTAGGAACCTTATATATTGTGTTGTACGCTTCCGTAATTAGGAACCTTATATATTGTGTTGTACGCTTCCCTAAAGCAACCTACTGTATTATGTTGTACGCTTCTGTAAAGCAAACTAATATATTGTGTTATACGTTTCCGTAATTAGGAATCTTATATATTGTGTTGTACACTTCCGTAATTAGGAACCTTACATATTGTGTTATAAGCTTCCCTAAAGCAACCTACTGTATTATGTTGTACGTTTCTGTAAAGCAAACTAATATATTGTGTTATACGCTTCCGTAATTAGGAATCTTATATATTGTGTTGTACACTTCCGTAATTAGGAACCTTATATATAGTGTTGTACGCTTCCGTAAAGCAAACTAATATATTGTGTTGAACGTTTCCGTAATTAGGAACCTTATATATTGTGTTGTACGCTTCCCTAAAGCAACCTACTGTATTATGTTGTACGTTTCTGTAAAGCAAACTAATATATTGTGTTATACGCTTCCGTAATTAGGAATCTTATATATTGTGTTGTACACTTCCGTAATTAGGAACCTTATATATAGTGTTGTACGCTTCCGTAAAGCAAACTAATATATTGTGTTGAACGTTTCCGTAATTAGGAACCTTATATATTGTGTTGTACGCTTCCCTAAAGCAACCTACTGTATTATGTTGTACGTTTCTGTAAAGCAAACTAATATATTGTGTTATACGCTTCCGTAATTAGGAATCTTATATATTGTGTTGTACACTTCCGTAATTAGGAACCTTATATATAGTGTTGTACGCTTCCGTAAAGCAAACTAATATATTGTGTTGAACGTTTCCGTAATTAGGAACCTTATATATTGTGTTGTACGCTTCCCTAAAGCAACCTACTGTATTATGTTGTACGCTTCTGTAAAGCAAACTAATATATTGTGTTATACGCTTCCGTAATTAGGAATCTTATATATTGTGTTGTACACTTCCGTAATTAGGAACCTTATATATAGTGTTGTACGCTTCCGTAAAGCAAACTAATATATTGTGTTGAACGTTTCCTTAATTAGGAACCATATTTATTGTGTTGTACGCTTCTGTAAAGCAAACAAATATATTGTGTTGTACGCTTCAGTAATAAGGAACCTTATATATTGTGTTGTACGCTTCCGTAAAGCAAACTAATATATTGTGATGAACGCTTCCGTAGTTAGGAACTTTATTTATTGTGTTGTACGGTCCCGTAAAGAAAACTAATATATTGTGTTATACGCTTCCGTAAAGCAAACTCATATATTGTGTTTTACGCTTCCGTAATTAGGAACCTTATATATTGTGTTATACGCTTCTGTAAAGCAAACTAATATATTGTGTTGTACGCTTCCGTAATTAGGAACCTTATATATTGTGTTGTACGCTTCCGTAAAGCAAACTAATATATTGTGATGAACGCTTCCGTAATTAGGAACCTTATATATTGTGTTGTACGCTCCCGTAAAGCAAACTAATATATTGTGTTATACGCTTTCGTAAAGCAAACTAATATATTGTGTTATACGATTCCGAAAAGCAAACTAATATATTGTGTTATACGCTTCCGTAAAGCAAACTAATATATTGGGTTATACGCTTCCGTAAAGCAAACTAATATATTGTGTTTTTACGCTTCCGTAATTAGGAACCTTATATATTGTGTTATACGCTTCCGTAAAGCAAACTTATATATTGTGTTTTACGCTTCCGTAAAGCAACCTTATATATTGTATTTTACGATTCCGTAAAGCAAACTAATATATTGTGTTATACGCTTCCGTAAAGCAAACTAATATATTGTGTTATACGATTCCGTAAAGCAAACTAATATATTGTGTTATACGATTCCGTACGCTTCCGTAATTAGGAACCTTATATATTGTGTTGTACGCTTCCGTAATTAGGAACCTTATATATTGTGTTGTACGCTTCCCTAAAGCAACCTACTGTATTATGTTGTACGCTTCTGTAAAGCAAACTAATATATTGTGTTATACGCTTCCGTAATTAGGAATCTTATATATTGTGTTGTACACTTCCGTAATTAGGAACCTTATATATTGTGTTATACGCTTCCCTAAAGCAACCTACTGTATTATGTTGTACGCTTCTGTAAAGCAAACTAATATATTGTGTTATACGCTTCCGTAATTAGGAATCTTATATATTGTGTTGTACACTTCCGTAATTAGGAACCTTATATATTGTGTTGTACGCTACCGTAAAGCAAACTAATATATTGTGCTGAACGTTTCCGTAATTAGGGACCTTATATATTGTGTTGTACGCTTCTATAAAGCAAACAAATATAATGTGTTGTACGCTTCAGTAATAAGGAACCTTATATATTGTGTTGTACGCTTCCGTAAAGCAAACTAATATATTGTGATGAACGCTTCCGTAATTAGGAACTTTATTTATTGTGTTGTACGCTCCCGTAAAGAAAACTAATATATTGTGTTATACGCTTCCGTAAAGCAAACTAATATATTGTGTTTTACGCTTCCATAATTAGGAACCTTATATATTGTGTTATACGCTTCTGTAAAGCAAACTAATATATTGTGTTGTACGCTTCCGTAATTAGGAACCTTATATATTGTGTTGTACGCTTCCGTAAAGCAAACTAATATATTGTGATGAACGCTTCCGTAATTAGGAACCTTATATATTGTGTTGTACGCTCCCGTAAAGCAAACTAATATATTGTGTTATACGCTTTCGTAAAGCAAACTAATATATTGTGTTATACGCTTCCGTAAAGCAAACTAATATATTGTGTTATACGCTTCCGTAAAGCAAACTAATATATTGGGTTATACGCTTCCGTAAAGCAAACTAATATATTGTGTTTTTACACTTCCGTAATTAGGAACCTTATATATTGTGTTATACGCTTCCGTAAAGCAAACTTATATATTGTGTTTTACGCTTCCGTAAAGCAACCTTATATATTGTGTTTTACGATTCCGTAAAGCAAACTAATATATTGTGTTATACGCTTCCGTAAGGCAAACTAATATATTGTGTTATACGATTCCGTAAAGCAAACTAATATATTGTGTTATTCGATTCCGTAAATCAAACTAATATATTGTGTTATACGATTCCGTAAAGCAAACATATATATTGTGTTATACGTTTCCGTAAAGCAAACTAATATATTTTGTTATACGCTTTTGTAAAGCAAACTAATATATTGTGTTATACGCTTTCGTAAAGCAAACTAATATATTGTGTTATACGCTTTCGTAAAGCAAACTAATATATTGTGTTATACGCTTTCGTAAAGCAAACTAATATGTTGTGTCATACGCTTTCGTAAAGCAAACTAATATATTGTGTTATACGCTTTCGTAAAGCAAACTTATATATTGTGTTATACGATTTCGTAAAGCAAACTAATATATTGTGTTATACGCTTCCGTAATTAGGAACCTTATATATTGTGTTATACGCTTCCCTAAAGCAAACTAATATATTGTGTTATACGCTTCCGTAATTAGGAACCTTATATATTGTGTTATACGCTCCGTAATTAGGAACCTTATGTATTGTTTTTTACGCTTCCGAAATTAGGAACCTTATATATTGTGTTATACGCTTCCCTAAAGCAACCTACTGTATTATGTTGTACACTTCTGTAAAGCAAACTAATATATAGTGTTTTACGCTTCTGTAATTACGGACCTTATATATTGTAATGCACGCTTCCGTAAAGCAACCTACTATATTATGTTGTACGCTTCTGTAAAGCAAACTAATATATTTTGTTATACGCTTCCGTAATTAGGAACCTTATATATTGTGTTATACGCTTCCGTAATTAGGAACCTTATATATTGTGGTGTACGCTTCCGTAATTAGGAACCTTTTATATTGTGTTATACGCTTCCATAAATCAACCTAATATATTGTGTTTTACGCTTCCGTAAAGCAAACTAATATATTGTGTTGAACGCTTCCGTAATTAGGAACCTGATATATTGCGTTATACGCTTCCATAAATCAACCTAATATATTGTGTTTTACGCTTCCGTAAAGCAACCTTATATATTGTGTTATACGCTTCCCTAAAGCAACCTACTGTATTATGTTGTGTGCTTCTGTAAAGCAAAATAATATATTGTGATTTACGCTTCCGTAATTAGGGACCTTATATATTGTAATGTACGCTTCCTTAAAGCAACCTACTGTATTATGTTGTACGCTTCTGTAAAGCAAGCTAATATATTGTGTTATACGCTTCCGTAATTAGGAACCTTATATATTGTGTTATACTCTTCCGTAATTAGGAACCTTATATATTGTGGTGTACGCTTCCGTAATTAGGAACCTTTTATATTGTGTTATACGCTTCCCTAAAGCAAACTAATATATTGTGTTATACGCTTCCGTAATTAGGAACCTTATATATTGTGTTGAACGCTTCCGTAATTAGGAACCTTATATATTGTGTTATACGCTTCCCTAAAGCAAACTAATATATTGTGTTTATACGCTTCCGTAATAAGGGACCATATATATTGTGTTGTACGCTTCCGTAATTAGGAACCTTATATATTGTGTTATACGCTTCCCTAAAGCAAACTAATATATTGTGTTACGTACGCTTCTGTAATTAGGAACCTTATATATTGTGTTATACGCTTCCCTAAAGCAAACTAATATATTGTGTTATACGATTACGTAATTACGAACCTTATATATTGTGTTATACGCTTTCCTAAAGCAAACTAATATATTGTGTTATACGCTTCCGTAATTAGGAACCGTATATATTGTGTTATACGCTTCCTTAATTAGTAACCTTATATATTGAGTTATACGCTTCCCTAATGCAAACTAATATATTGTGTTATACACTTCCATAATTAGGAACCTTATATATTGTGTTATACGCTTTCCTAAAGCAAACTAATATATTGTGTTATACGCTTCCGTAATTAGGAACCTTGTATATTGCGTTGAACGCTTCCGTAATTAGGAACCTTATATATTGTGTTACGTACGCTTCCGTAATTAGGAACCTTATATATTGTGTTATACGCTCCGTAATTAGGAAACTTATATATTGTTTTGTACGCTTCCGTAATTAGAAACCTTATATATTGTGTTATACGCTTTCGTAAAGCAAACTAATATATTGTGTTGTACGCTTCCGTAATTAGGAACCTTATATATTGTGTTGTACGCTTCCGTAAAGCAAACAAATATATTGTGTTGTACGCTTCCGTAATTAGGAATCTTATATATTGTGTTGTACACTTCCGTAATTAGGAACCTTATATATTGTGTTATACGCTTCCGTAATTAGGAACCTTATATATTGTGTTGTACGCTTCCGTAATTAGGAACTTTATATATTGTGTTATACGCTTCCCTAAAGCAACCTACTGTATTATGTTGTACGCTTCTGTAAAGCAAACTAATATATTGTGTTATACGCTTCCGTAATTAGGAACCTTATATATTGTGTTGTACGCTTCCGTAATTAGGAACCTTATATATTGTGTTGTACGCTTCCCTAAAGCAACCTACTGTATTATGTTGTACGCTCTGTAAAGCAAACTAATATATTGTGTTATACGCTTCCGTAATTAGGAATCTTATATATTGTGTTGTACACCTCCGTAATTAGTAACCTTATATATTGTGTTATAAGCTTCCCTAAAGCAACCTACTGTATTATGTTGTACGTTTCTGTAAAGCAAACTAATATATTGTGTTATACGCTTCCGTAATTAGGAATCTTATATATTGTGTTGTACACTTCCGTAATTAGGAACCTTATATATAGTGTTGTACGCTTCCGTAAAGCAAACTAATATATTGTGTTGAACGTTTCCGTAATTAGGAACCTTATATATTGTGTTGTACGCTTCCCTAAAGCAACCTACTGTATTATGTTGTACGTTTCTGTAAAGCAAACTAATATATTGTGTTATACGCTTCCGTAATTAGGAATCTTATATATTGTGTAGTACACTTCCGTAATTAGGAACCTTATATATAGTGTTGTACGCTTCCGTAAAGCAAACTAATATATTGTGTTGAACGTTTCCGTAATTAGGAACCTTATATATTGTGTTGTACGCTTCCCTAAAGCAACCTACTGTATTATGTTGTACGCTTCTGTAAAGCAAACTAATAAATTGTGTTATACGCTTCCGTAATTAGGAATCTTATATATTGTGTTGTACACTTCCGTAATTAGGAACCTTATATATTGTGTTGTACGCTTCTGTAAAGCAAACAAATATATTGTGTTGTACGCTTCAGTAATAAGGAACCTTATATATTGTGTTGTACGCTTCCGTAAAGCAAACTTATATATTGTGATGAACGCTTCCGTAATTAGGAACTTTATTTATTGTGTTGTACGCTCCCGTAAAGAAAACTAATATATTGTGTTATACACTTCCGTAATTAGGAACCTTATATATAGTGTTGTACGCTTCCGTAAAGCAAACTAATATATTGTGTTGAACGTTTCCGTAATTAGGAACCTTATATATTGTGTTGTACGCTTCCCTAAAGCAACCTACTGTATTATGTTGTACGCTTCTGTAAAGCAAACTAATATATTGTGTTATACGCTTCCGTAATTAGGAATCTTCTATATTGTGTTGTACACTTCCGTAATTAGGAACCTTATATATTGTGTTATACGCTTCCGTAATTAGGAACCTTATATATTGTGTTGTACGCTTCCGTAAAGCAAACAAATATATTGTGTTGTACGCTTCCGTAATTAGGAATCTTATATATTGTGTTGTACACTTCCGTAATTAGGAACCTTATATATTGTGTTATACGCTTCCGTAATTAGGAACCTTATATATTGTGTTGTACGCTTCCGTAATTAGGAACTTTATATATTGTGTTATACGCTTCCCTAAAGCAACCTACTGTATTATGTTGTACGCTTCTGTAAAGCAAACTAATATATTGTGTTATACGCTTCCGTAATTAGGAACCTTATATATTGTGTTGTACGCTTCCGTAATTAGGAACCTTATATATTGTGTTGTACGCTTCCCTAAAGCAACCTACTGTATTATGTTGTACGCTTCTGTAAAGCAAACTAATATATTGTGTTATACGCTTCCGTAATTAGGAATCTTATATATTGTGTTGTACACCTCCGTAATTAGGAACCTTATATATTGTGCTATAAGCTTCCCTAAAGCAACCTACTGTATTATGTTGTACGTTTCTGTAAAGCAAACTAATATATTGTGTTATACGTTTCCGTAATTAGGAATCTTATATATTGTGTTGTACACTTCCGTAATTAGGAACCTTATATATAGTGTTGTACGCTTCCGTAAAGCAAACTAATATATTGTGTTGAACGTTTCCGTAATTAGGAACCTTATATATTGTGTTGTACGCTTCCCTAAAGCAACCTACTGTATTATGTTGTACGTTTCTGTAAAGCAAACTAATATATTGTGTTATACGCTTCCGTAATTAGGAATCTTATATATTGTGTAGTACACTTCCGTAATTAGGAACCTTATATATAGTGTTGTACGCTTCCGTAAAGCAAACTAATATATTGTGTTGAACGTTTCCTTAATTAGGAACCTTATATATTGTGTTGTACGCTTCCCTAAAGCAACCTACTGTATTATGTTGTACGCTTCTGTAAAGCAAACTAATAAATTGTGTTATACGCTTCCGTAATTAGGAATCTTATATATTGTGTTGTACACTTCCGTAATTAGGAACCTTATATATTGTGTTGTACGCTTCTGTAAAGCAAACAAATATATTGTGTTGTACGCTTCAGTAATAAGGAACCTTATATATTGTGTTGTACGCTTCCGTAAAGCAAACTTATATATTGTGATGAACGCTTCCGTAATTAGGAACTTTATTTATTGTGTTGTACGCTCCCGTAAAGAAAACTAATATATTGTGTTATACACTTCCGTAATTAGGAACCTTATAAATAGTGTTGTACGCTTCCGTAAAGCAAACTAATATATTGTGTTGAACGTTTCCGTAATTAGGAACCTTATATATTGTGTTGTACGCTTCCCTAAAGCAACCTACTGTATTATGTTGTACGCTTCTGTAAAGCAAACTAATATATTGTGTTATACGCTTCCGTAATTAGGAATCTTCTATATTGTGTTGTACACTTCCGTAATTAGGAACCTTATTTATTGTGTTGTATGCTTCTGTAAAGCAAACAAATATATTGTGTTGTACGCTTCAGTAATAAGGAACCTTATATATTGTGTTGTACGCTTCCGTAAAGCAAACTAATATATTGTGATGAACGCTTCCGTAATTAGGAACTTTATTTATTGTGTTGTACGCTCCCGTAAAGAAAACTAATATATTGTGTTATACGCTTCCGTAAAGCAAACTAATATATTGTGTTTTACGCTTCCGTAATTAGGAACCTTATATATTGTGTTATACGCTTCTGTAAAGCAAACTAATATATTGTGTTGTACGCTTCCGTAATTAGGAACCTTATATATTGTGTTGTACGCTTCCGTAAAGCAAACTAATATATTGTGATGAACGCTTCCGTAATTAGGAACCTTATATATTGTGTTGTACGCTCCCGTAAAGCAAACTAATATATTGTGTTATACGCTTTCGTAAAGCAAACTAATATATTGTGTTATACGATTCCGTAAAGCAAACTAATATATTGTGTTATACGCTTCCGTAAAGCAAACTAATATATTGGGTTATACGCTTCCGTAAAGCAAACTAATATATTGTGTTTTTTACGCTTCCGTAATTAGGAACCTTATATATTGTGTTATACGCTTCCGTAAAGCAAACTTATATATTGTGTTTTACGCTTCCGTAAAGCAACCTTATATATTGTATTTTACGATTCCGTAAAGCAAACTAATATATTGTGTTTTACGCTTCCGTAAAGCAAACTAATATATTGTGTTATACGATTCCGTAAAGCAAACTAATATATTGTGTTATACGATTCCGTACGCTTCCGTAATTAGGAACCTTACATATTGTGTTGTACGCTTCCCTAAAGCAACCTACTGTATTATGTTGTACGCTTCTGTAAAGCAAACTAATATATTGTGTTATACGCTTCCGTAATTAGGAATCTTATATATTGTGTTGTACACTTCCGTAATTAGGAACCTTATATATTGTGTTGTACGCTACCGTAAAGCAAACTAATATATTGTGCTGAACGTTTCCGTAATTAGGGACCTTATATATTGTGTTGTACGCTTCTATAAAGCAAACAAATATAATGTGTTGTACGCTTCAGTAATAAGGAACCTTATATATTGTGTTGTACGCTTCCGTAAAGCAAACTAATATATTGTGATGAACGCTTCCGTAATTAGGAACTTTATTTATTGTGTTGTACGCTCCCGTAAAGAAATCTAATATATTGTGTTATTCGCTTCCGTAAAGCAAACTAATATATTGTGTTTTACGTTTCCATAATTAGGAACCTTATATATTGTGTTATACGCTTCTGTAAAGCAAACTAATATATTGTGTTGTACGCTTCCGTAATTAGGAACCTTATATATTGTGTTGTACGCTTCCGTAAAGCAAACTAATATATTGTGATGAACGCTTCCGTAATTAGGAACCTTATATATTGTGTTGTACGCTCCCGTAAAGCAAACTAATATATTGTGTTATACGCTTTCGTAAAGCAAACTAATATATTGTGTTATACGCTTCCGTAAAGCAAACTAATATATTGTGTTATACGCTTCCGTAAAGCAAACTAATATATTGTGTTATACGCTTCCGTAAAGCAAACTAATATATTGTGTTTTTACGCTTCCGTAATTAGGAACCTTATATATTGTGTTATACGCTTCCGTAAAGCAAACTTATATATTGTGTTTTACGCTTCCGTAAAGCAACCTTATATATTGTGTTTTACGATTCCGTAAAGCAAACTCATATATTGTGTTATACGCTTCCGTAAAGCAAACTAATATATTGTGTTATACGATTCCGTAAAGCAAACTAATATATTGTGTTATTCGATTCCGTAAAGCAAACTAATATATTGTGTTATACGATTCCGTAAAGCAAACTAATATATTGTGTTATACGTTTCCGTAAAGCAAACTAATATATTTTGTTATACACTTTTGTAAAGCAAACTAATATATTGTGTTATACGCTTTCGTAAAGCAAACTAATATATTGTGTTATACGCTTTCGTAAAGCAAACTAATATATTGTGTTATACGCTTTCGTAAAGCAAACTAATATGTTGTGTCATACGCTTTCGTAAAGCAAACTAATATATTGTGTTATACGCTTTCGTAAAGCAAACTTATATATTGTGTTATACGATTTCGTAATTAGGAACCTTATATATTGTGTTATACGCTTTCCTAAAGCAAACAAATATATTGTGTTATACGCTTCCGTAATTAGGAACCGTATATATTGTGTTATACGCTTCCTTAATTAGTAACCTTATATATTGAGTTATACGCTTCCCTAATGCAAACTAATATATTGTGTTATACGCTTCCATAATTAGGAACCTTATATATTGTGTTATACGCTTTCCTAAAGCAAACTAATATATTGTTTTATACGCTTCCGTAATTAGGAACCTTGTATATTGCGTTGAACGCTTCCGTAATTAGGAACCTTATATATTGTGTTACGTACGCTTCCGTAATTAGGAACCTTATATATTGTGTTATACGCTCCGTAATTAGGAAACTTATATATTGTTTTGTACGCTTCCGTAATTAGAAACCTTATATATTGTGTTATACGCTTCCCTAAAGCAACCTACTGTATTATGTTGTACGCTTCTGTAAAGCAAACTAATATATTGTGTTTTACGCTTCCGTAATTAGGGACCTTATTGATGTGATGTACGCTTCCGTAAAGCAACCTACTGTATTATGTTGTACGCTTCTGTAAAGCAAACTAATATATTGTGTTTTACACTTCCGTAATAAGGAACCTTATATATTGTTTTGTACGCTTCCGTAAAGCAAACTAATATATTGTGTTGTACGCTTCCGTAATTAGGAACCTTATATATTGTGGTGTACGCTTCCGTAATTAGGAACCTTATATATTGTGTTGAACGCATCCGTAAAGCAAACTAATATATTGTTTTGTACGCTTCCGTAATTAGGAACCTTATATATTGTGTTATACGCTTCCATAAATCAACCTTATATATTGTGTTGTGCACTTCCGTAAAGCAAACTAATATATTGTGTTTTATGCTTCCGTAAAGCAAACTAATATATTGTGTTGAACGCTTCCGTAATTAGGAACCTGATATATTGTGTTATACGCTTCCATAAATCAACCTAATATATTGTGTTTACGCTTCCGTAAAGCAACCTTATATATTGTGTTGTACTCTTCCGTAATTAGGAACCTTATATATTGTGTTGTACGCTTCCGTAATTAGGAACCTTATATATTGTGTTATACGCTTCCGTAAATCAACCTAATGTATTGTGTTGTACGCTTCCGTAAAGCAACCTTTTATGTAATGTTGTACGCTTCCGTAATTAGGAACCTTATATATTGTGTTATACGCTTCCGTAAATCAAAATAATGTATTGTGTTGTACGCTTCCGTAAAGCAACCTTTTATGTAATGTTGTACATTTCCGTAATTAGGAACCTTATATATTGTGTTATACGCTTCAGTAATAAGAAACCTTATATATTATGTTGTACGTTTCCGTAATTAGGAACCTTATATATTGTGTTATACGCTTCCGTAAATCAACCTAATGTATTGTGTTTTACGCTTCCGTAAAGCAACCTTTTATGTAATGTTGTACGCTTCCATAATTAGGAACCTGATATATTGTGTTATACGCTTCGGTAAATCAACCTAATGTTTTATGTTTTACGCTTCCGAAAAGCAACCTGTTACGTAATGTTGTACGCTTCCGTAATTAGGAACCTTATATATTGTGTTGTACGCTTCCGTAAAGCAACCTAATGTATTGTGTTTTACGCTTCCGTAAAGCAACGTTTTATGTAATGTTATACGCTTCCATAATTATGAACCTGATATATTGTGTTATACGCTTCCGTAAATCAACCTAATGTATGATGTTTTACGCTTCCGAAAAGCAACATGTTATGTAATGTTGTACGCTTCCGTAATTAGGAACCTTATATATTGTGTTGTACGCTTCCGTAAAGCAACCTTTTATGTAATGTTGTTCGCTTCCGTAATAAGGAACCTTATATATTGTGTTGTACGCTTCCGTAATTAGGAACGTTATATATTGTGTTGTACGCTTCCGTAATTAGGAACCTTATATATTGTGTTATACGCTTCCGTAAATCAACCTAATGTATTGTGTTTTACGCTTCCGTAACGCAACCTTTTATGTAATGTTGTACGCTTCCGTAAAGCAAACTAATATATTGTGTTGTACGCCTCCGTAAAGCAAACTAATATATTGTGTTGTTCGCTTCCGTAAAGCAACCTAATATATTGTGTTGTACGCCTCCGTAAAGCAAACTAATATATTGTGTTGTTCGCTTCCGTAAAGCAACCTAATATATTGTGTTGTACGCTTCCGTAAAGCAAACTAATATATTGTGTTGTACGCTTCCGTAAAGCAAACTAATATATTGTGTTGTTCGCTTCCGTAAAGTAAACTAATATATTGTGTTGTACGCTTCCGTAAAGCAAACTAATATATTGTGTTGTACGCTTCCGTAAAGCAAACTAATATATTGTGTTGTACGCTTCCGTAAAGCAACCTAATATATTGTGTTGTACGCTTCCGTAAAGCAATCTAATATATTGTGTTGTACGCTTCCGTAAAGCAACCTACTGTATTATGCTGTACGCTTCCGTAAAGCAAACTAATATATTGTGTTGTACGCTTCCGTAAAGCAAACTAATATATTGTTTTGTACGCTTCCGTAAAGCAACCTACTGGATTATGCTGTACGCTTCCGTAAAGCAACCTAATATATTGTGTTTTATGCTTCCGTAAAGCATCCTAATATATAATGTAGGAATACTGTTTCTTAATTTTATCACCAAGAATTAACCAGAAATGAATTTACAGTTTTAAACAAGACGTGTTAACAACTCAAAAACTACTAGTTGCCACTGTTGCCACTGTTGCACTGTTGCACTCCACCCTCAACAAATCCTCATTCTCCATTTCTTGAGGAGTGTTTAATAGTTGTGTTAAACTTTCACTGTTATATTTGATATACAGTCGAAACCCGTTGGCTCTCACGGACCGGTGAAAATACCTAGAGCCAAGGAAAATTCTGTATATGCTTAAAATACCGACTGTGTTCGAAAAAGTAAATGGGGAGACACATCAAAGAGTGACCTAGTTGTATTGATAGAACATCAGTAAGAATTGTGTAAGGTATATTTTATGCACAAGTCAATTGTAACCCCCCCCCCCCCTCCCAAGGTCCAAGGGAAAACCGGGGATAGCGGGGGAAACGGGCCGTGATTTTACCTTCCAGGTTGCAGTGCCGAGTGACTGCGGTGGTTTTGTTTTTGCGCCGAATTTATCGGTGAATGGGCCTAACGTGGGATGCCCCTGGGGTGCGGGGGCTTTTGGCAGGGATTTACCAGCAGTAAGTCCCCACAGTGCAAGACTTTTACCAGGGGTTGGCTGGACGGAAAGTCAAAGTCCCCGCTATTCCCCGGACCTGGGTGGGCCGTGGTTACAATTGACTGGTGCATTAGCACTTTTGAAAAGTGAGGCTTAGACAGGCATGAATACATAATCCATTTAGATGTTAGTCTAATGGTGTTGTTTTCTTTAGTTGATATCATATCAGTGACGCTTACTCCAAAGACGGACCCTATATCGGTGATTGAAAATGTCCCACAACGTTTCCGCTGTGTGACATCATTGTGTCGTCCGGCTGCATCAATACTGTGGTTTCTTGGCTCCACTCCGCTTACTGCTGGAACTGAGTCCAACACCTCAAATGATGTCACTACCAGTACACTTGAATACATCCCGCAGAAAAACCATCAGAACATGCAAATCTTCTGTCGTGGAGAAAATGGTGGTCAACTACGCACATCTGACCAACCCAGGCTAAACGTTCTTTGTAAGTTCATATTTACATTACCCATTGATTTACGTCGAAATATTGGATATTTTTTATTCGTATGAGCTTGCTCAGAAATGATCACTTGCGTTTCTTGCATTTTTCCTATATGCAATTCTTTTTGTACTGAATTTGGATGACTTTTTTAACTATTCCATTTAAATTAAACAAGGGTTTTATGTCGCTTAAAGAGTCCGGCCTTCGTTTTATTACCGGATTTTGATTAGGTGATCAGTTTCATCAAACACTTTGACAACCCTGTTTCCAAAATTATGTCTTGACAGTGCTCCGTCAGACGGTCGTATTGTGAAAAGGTTTGTCGAAGTGTTTTAAGAAATATAAACTCTCAGTCAAACTCTAGTAAACCCGAAGGCGGGCTCCTTAAGCGACGTAGACTGCGCTATGTTTTATTAAAAATGGATAAGAAAAAGGTAAGTTATCTTCAATCGAAGCAAAATGTTCCCCGTCGACGTAGCATTTATGACGCAATTTATCACGTGGTATACACACACTGTTCGTAAGAGTTATTTCTTCAAGTATATCGGCTGATCAAAAGCGGCATCCATTGTGCTTTCTTTCTCCAAAGTTACTACTGTTTGGGCATATTAACTTGATGCAATATTATACAAAACTTTTCTTATTCCTGTCAAGTACAGCTATTTAAAGTTGCATGAACCCAATTACTTGCTGAATGTAAAGTCATAGTTCATACAATATATCAATATAGGGAGGATTAAAGTGACACTCTTATTCAAAATCAATACATACACATGTATAATAAACATAAATTTTGAGTGATAAACCTTAAAGTACTGACTAAATAATGCATTTAAGGAAAATATATAATACTAATAACTAGATTGTAACCGTGTTTTCATAGCTGAAAAAGCAAATATATTAAATGATTAGTGAATGCTAAAAGATTAACTGCGATCTACTATTGTCTCATAAGGTAGAAATACTGTTTTCTGCACATTTCGTTTAAATTATACTCGGAATCCTTTATAAGAACTATTGTTTTCGACATTAATTCATCCTTTCTGGTACAGTATATCTAAACAATTGTATATACTGTGGTTAATCTTATTTGGGATTAATAGTACATTTTGGAATTTAAAAGCGTTTGAAACTAACTGGTCGTAAAACACCTACGCCTGGACATAAACTATTCCAAAAAAATGTGCGTTGAGGCATCGTATTCAAAGAACAAACTGCCGTAGGTTTTGTCAAGCGTGCTACATCGTGGTTATACCATTTTGAAATTTTCTCACGTTATTCTGTTTTAAATAATAAATCCTGCTGAAGAATGTTGAATACAATTGAAAGTTAAAAACTTTGCTACAATAAATGTATGTGATTTTTATATAAATTGTAATGATCAATTCTTGGGTTTGTATACAAAGTACACCTTTTTGATATCGCAGTTTGAGTTTAAAAATGTATAGCAACTTTGTCTGTATTTCGATTTTAACATATCGGTGACCTTTAATAAGAAAAACGAAAACCTGGTTTACCATCATTTTCGAAAGAATATCTTACCTCATCTTATAAACAGGCATACTAAAACATTTAAGATCTAGAGTTTTTGTTACATCTTAGCAGCAAAATAAAACAAGAATATCAATGGAAGCAATTGATGCTCCCCATACGCTTATTTTCTATGAAAAGGCAGAAATGGTAATACAAGTCAAGTCCAGTCAAGAATTTATTTTGTAAATAAAGACCTCCGGCCCAAAATACATTTCAAAATAGTAAACATCATACGTAATGCTTAAAGTTATGTCAAAGTACATTTATACATCAGATGAAAGTACAAAAAGTATAGTTATTCTTATTCCTTGATAAAATTCATTAAATAAAATATGTACACTGTTAATTTTCTTATTGTGTTAAAGTCATTTGTGGGTAATAGGGCATACAAAATATTCAGATCATCACCAGGTTCATACCAATTTAACAAATATTGATTCCTTATATGTGTATATTTTTACAACGAAAAAAGGCATGATATTCACATTCAATTTTAGATATATTATAGTTCCGTAGACAGAACTTACATAAACGATCATGCAGTGCAATGCTTAAGTGCCTTCCAAGTTCAATATGCAAATCATGATTAGAACATCTAAAATTAGCATATGCAATTTTATGTTTTAGAGGCATCTCTATCAACAAATATCGTTCGATGTTAAGTAAAATCGTAAAGTGGCTGTAGTGGTAACATCGGATGGCATTACTCACATTATCGTGCCATGTTTGTGTAAAACAGTCAATTATCCTGTCTCTAAACATTTTAACAAATAAATTACCATCACCAATATCTTGTGATATCCAAGCATATCCAAAGCCATAAGTAAAAAGAAGACTTTTGTAGCTCAACAGATGCTTCCCGCATCATCTAGGAACTTAAACATTATGTAACATTGCCTTGTAAACCCTCCAGACGGCATAGATTATAAATGACACCAATACCTTATACATTTTGTAAAATATGTTATACATAATTGTAATCTTCCACAGTCCCCTAAAACCATACAAGTATTAGTAGTTTTTCTTACATGTAAAAATTGTCTACAACATTTATTTTGAATCATGTGCTGGTAGAAGGTAAAAAGTTGTAGCATTATAATACACAAGTTGGAAAAATTCATAACATGGAAAGATATGGGCAGGTTTGAGAATTAAATTTTCATTTTTCAAGTAAAATTAAAGAAATTAAATAAACAAGCAACAACTGAAATGCACAAATATCAAAGATATGGCCCGGACAAACTCCGACTTTCAAAACCCATCAGATAAGTGGAGTTTCAGGGGATATAACTAAAATAACGCAGAATAATAGTAATTGGATAATGCACCTCCCTTCTTGCATCTACATTTCAAGTTTTATTTCAATCAATTTAGTATTTTTCAAGATATGCCCATTACAAGGGACAAGTACCCATTTTAAAAAAATATCAGGTAAAGGGAAGATAACTAAAATATGCAGGGTAGGATTATAGTTCTTGTGAACTGCACTTTCTCCCATTGCCATCTATCTATACTTGAAGTTTCATTTCAATGCCTCTAGTATTTTCAAAGATGTGGCGCGGGCAAACATCAATCACGAAAAATGGTTACGGGAAGATAACTTAATTAATATGCATGATAGGATTATGGTTCTTGTGCACTGCACTTTTTCTCATTGCCATCTATCTATATACCAAGTTTTAGTTTAATCCCATCAGTAGGTTTGAAGTCATAGCCCGGACAAAAACTAATTAAGAAAAAAAATGGTTAAGATAAGATAACTTAAAACATATGCATAACAGGATTATGGTTATTAAGCATTGCACTTCCTTTTATTGTCATCTATCTATATATCAAGTGTTATTTCAACCCCATTAATAGTTTTGAAGTTATGGTTCGGACAAGCACCAAATATGAACAAAATATTAAGGTTAATGCATGATAGGATTATTGTTTTTATTCACGGCACTTCCTCTTATTGCTATCCATCTATATACCAAGTTCAATTTCATTCCTATCGGTTATTTTCCGGACAAGGGTGTGACGAATGGTAGGACGGGCGGACGGACGGACGGACTGCAGGGCAGAGCGGCAATTATATGCTATATTTATTGTTTGTATTCTTGCCCATGACGATTATAGAAGAAGTAAAAAAAAATAGAAACAAAAAATACAATGTATATTGACATACTTGTATTGGATACGGTGGTTCGTTTTCTATAATCGTTAAAGTTTAGCAATGTAATAGCATATGCATCGCTCTTATCAAATTAACTCCAGTAAGACTGTTGTTAAACCTTATTTATCAAAAACTTTACAGATGCGCCAAGTGAACCAGTTTGTAAACTAGGTGGATTAGCTTTGTCCTCTGCTGTAGCAGTAAGGGAATTCGGGGAGTTTCGCCTAGACTGCAGCAGCGACGGAAATCCGTCACCGAGTTATTCCTGGACGCACCCTGGGGATGGACCATCTACCCCTCTCGTCATGAGCAGCATTCATAGAACACACGATGGAATATTTAGGATAATAGCAAGCAGCCACTTAATTCCATCAAATCAACAGGCAGTTAATCTCACAAAGAAAACCAATGTCAACGTCGATGTTCAATGTACGGGTTTTCTCTTTTCTGGCGTATTTATGTATTTATTTACTATGACTCTTTTTACCATAAATAAATGTAGAGAACATGTTTTGGACATCTTATATCTGTACAAATTAGTTAATTATCAGTATAAACACGATTTTATATTTTTTTTGGAATAAACAACATTTACAGCCACATTATTAAACTGAAAACAAAATACCAGGAAAGTTTGGTTAGTATTGTAAGTTGGGTATAATGTTTATCTTAGATCCACCGGATCCACCGAGCTGCAAGGTTCGTAGGACTACCATATTATCAAACATCGTATCCGCAATAAGGGGACATACTATTACAATCAGCTGTTCCTGTGATAGCAACCCACCATCTAGATACTCGTGGTCTGTTACCGGAGTTTCCGCTTCAACTTCTGGACAAAGGCTTCACCTGCTCGTGCAGAACGCGACTACGATAACGTTTACCATGGAAAACAGCATGATGTTTACAAACGGGAGTACTGAACAGGGGAGACGTAATTCGTCATTCGACGTCAATGTTCTTTGTAAGTAGCTTTACATAATTCATAAAATAAAAGCACATCTTTAAATGGGTACACTTTTCAGCCGAACTAAATCTTTAAGATAAAATATCGGACTGAAAAAATTACTACCTTGCTTTATTAAACAAAAGAACTAGACACCAGATGGTACATTTGCAAGCAAACAAACTTACATAAAATTGTTATTGCTGTGTGTACAACGCATTGAATTTTACTTACTGATGTATCACATCGCTAACGACACATGCATCTTTCGCAGTTTTAGGATATTTTTCCAATTCGAAATTTACCGGGGTTGTCTACCACGTAAATCACAGTCAATTTAAAAATGGCGTCGGTATATGTATCTGTACTAATTACGTGACATTCACATGCTAAATATACACATTTTAAACTTGGAAACCATTATGCGCTAATCTTAAACGGGTTAACTCAGCTGAGACAGCGACACATTTTCTTTTAATCATGTAAAATAGTTTATTATATGCCTATCAATTTACTTTTACATATCCAACACTTAAAATGCCGCACGCTGTATTGAAAAATCCGTATCACTGTCGTTTTCTGATTCCGTATCATGCTAGTACGGTATGTAGTCTAGGAACTACTTTCGCGTCGCTTAAATAGCGTGGGAAATATACCTGGTAAAACCTGTCAAATCTTTGATACATAGCATAGCCTTATTTTACTGACGCCACCAGTAGAATGTTAATATTCAGGAACATGATATTCAAAGAAACATGAGGATAAGCTTGAAGCAGAGAACACTTCAGATCTATCTAGACAACTAGTTGTTTGCCAATTCGAAGATCATAAATTGTAACATTATCATATACATGAGCAGCTCGCCAATACAAAAAATACATATATATCTGTATGATTGATTTAACTACTTTGACTACTTTATTGTCATGTTTATCCTTTCGTTGAGACATATACACATGTATATTTGCTATAAGAATAAAGTGCTAAACTTTCGAAACAAATTTAATTAATTTCACTCCTATTTCAGCTGATACTTGGAAGTTATCAACTATAAACTCATACATACATTCTTCCAATATTTCCTTTGAAAGGCTCATGTATTTCTTTAGTAGCATTAAGAAATTACAGAAGCATAATATTGCTAAGTAAATATTTATTAAATGCGTATAATTATTTCTATAATATGTGAGAAATAATAACTCCACCATTAAGTTAAATGTGCTTTCAACACAAACGTTTGGCATTTTATTCCAAATATCTGAGAATTAAATTTTCATTTTTCAAGTAAATTTTAAGAAATTAAATAAACAAGTAAGAATTGAAATTCACAAATATCTAAGATATGGCCCGGACAAACTCCGATTTTCAAAAAACCATCATATAAGTGGAGTTTCAGGGGATATAACTAAAATAACGCACGGCAGAATGATAGTAATTGGATAATGCATCTCCTCTTCTGGCATCTACATTTCAAGTTTTATTTCAATCAATTTAGTATTTTTCAAGATATGCCCATTACAAGGGACAAGTACCCATTTTAAAAAATATCAGGTAAAGGGAAGATAACTAAAATATGCAGGGTAGGATTATTGTTATTGTGAACTGCACTTTCTCCCATTGCCATCTATCTATACTTGAAGTTTCATTTCAATGCCTCTAGTATTTTCAAAGATGTGGCGCGGGCAAACATCAATCACGAAAAATGGTTACGGAAAGATAACTTAATTAATATGCATGATAGGATTATGGTTCTTGTGCACTGCACTTTTTCTCATTGCCATCTATCTATATACCAAGTTTTAGTTTAATCCCATCAGTAGGTTTGAAGTCATAGCCCGGACAAAAACTAATTAAGAAAAAATAATGGTTAAAATAAGATAACTTAAAACATATGCACAACAGGATTATGGTTATTAAGCACTGCACTTCCTTTTATTGTCATATATCTATATATCAAGTGTTATTTCAACCCCATTAATAGTTTTGAAGTTATGGCTCGGACAAGCACCAAATATGAATAAAATATTAAGGTTAATGCATGATAGGATTATTGTTTTTATTCACGGCACTTCATCTTATTGCTATCCATCTATATACCAAGTTTAATTTCATTCCTATCGGTTATTTTCCGGACAAGGGTGTGACGAATGGTAGGACGGGCGGACGGACGGACGGACTGCAGGGCAGAGCGGCAATTATATGCTATATTTATTGTTTGTATTCTTGCCCATGACGATTATAGAAGAAGAAATGAAAATAGAAACAAAAAATACAATGTATATTGACATACTTGTCAATTTGGTTAGTATTGTAAGTTGAGTATACTGTTTATTTTAGATCCACCGGATCCACCGAGCTGCAAGTTTGGTAGGACTGCCATATCATCAAACATCGTATCTGCAATAAGGGGACATACTATTTCAATTAACTGTTCCTGTGATAGCAACCCGCCATCCAGATACTCGTGGTCTGTTACCGGAGTTTCCACTCCAACTTCTGGACAAAGTCTTCACCTGCTCGTGCAGAACGCGACTACGATAACGTTTACCATGGAAAACAGCATGATGTATACAAACGGAAGTACTGAACAGGGGAGACGTCATTCGTCATTCGACGTCAATGTTCTTTGTAAGTAGCTTTTACATAATTCATAAAATAAAAGCACATCTTTAAATGGGTACACTTTTCAGCCAAACTAAATCTTTAAGATAAAATATCGGACTGAAAAAAATACTACCTTGCTTTATTAAACAAAAGAACTAGACACCAGATGGTACATTTGCAAGCAAACAAACTAACATAAAATTGTTATTGCTGTGTACAACGCATTGAATCTTACTTACTGATGTACCACACATCGCTAACGACACATGCATTTTTCGCAGTATAAGGATATTTTTCCAATTCGAAATTTACCGGGGTTGTCTTCCACGTAAATCACAGTCAATTTAAAAATGGCGTCGGTATATGTATCTGTACTAATTACGTGACATTAACATGCTAAATATACACATTTTAAACTTGGAAACCATTATGCGCTAATCTTAAACGGGTTAACTCAGCTGAGACAGCGACACATTTTCTTTTAATCATGTAAAATAGTTTATTATATGCCTATCAATTTACTTTTACATATCCAACACTTAAAATGCCGTACGCTGTATTGAAAAATCCGTGTCACTGTCGTTTTCTGATTCCGTATCATGCTAGTACGGTATGTAGTCTAGGAACTACTTTCGCGTCGCTTAAATAGCGTGGGAAATATACCTGGTAAAACCTGTCAAATCTTTGATACATAGCACAGCCTTATTTTACTGACGCCACCAGTAGAATGTTAATATTCAGGAACAAGATATTCAAAGAAACATGAGGATAAGCTTGAAGCAGAGAACACTTCAGATCTATCTAGACAACTAGTTGTTTGCCAATTCGAAGATCATAAATATATATCATAATATATATATGTATTAAACCTGCTTGATGATACACGTGCCAATCCTTATTTCCTTTTATTCTACAGTTTAATTAATTAGGAATGAAATAACTCATTACTCAAGCCGTTTAAATCATGTGGTACTATGAACACCTTGAAGATAATTTTTGAAGTTATTTATTTATTTTTTTAAATCAATACCAAATCTCCTTTAAAAATAAAACATGGCTTGGGCACTTTTTTAAATGGCGTAACGCTCGCATTGAATTTGGCAAACATTCTTTTACTGTATGTTTCAAACGATTATGCAAAAAATATCAGACACATGACTTGAAATTGCTATTTGAAAACATATTTCAGAATTGGAATGAACGCGAATATATTTAATTTAATTTTATTTGTTTCCGTTACGACGTAGTATCATGTGAGTCAATTACGTGTTAGTAATGACTAGCTAATTTCATATACTATTTTAGTTCCTCCCGTGGTTAAGCCTCTGACAAACGTCATGGTACTTGAACGAGGCAGTGTTTCTGTGGCTTGTCATGTCACTGCCGGGGTTCCGAACAAGACAGAGTTTAAATGGGTGAGAATGTCTGATATGACCCCTATCTCCATGGAGCAGACACTTAACATCGCCAATATTGATCGAAAACAGGCTGGTAACTACACGTGTATAGCTTCAAACCTCATGCGACCTACAGGATGTGACGCAACCGTTGGAAACAGTAGCAACACAATCAACATTGATGTACAATGTTAGTAGTAATTATATTGAATCAATATATTCGCCCTTTTTTTAAATCACAAACTCGGGATTGGTTTGTAAGGTAAACTTTCAGGTCCATATTCAAAACAGTTTGATTTCAAAATTGATTTGTTCTAATAAATATAAATATCTTGGCATGAAGTCAAAATAGACGAGTGAACAGAAAATCCCTTTAATTTAAAATTAACAAGATATTTAGGTTACACTTATGCATTGTATTTTTCTGAGCTTCTCGGATGGCGTGCATATTGTTACTGTTTTAGTTTTAGTCATATGTCTGTTTGTCCGGGGAAATTATAGGTGTGGAGGCATTTAACGAATGAAAATAATTTGGGGGGCATTTATCAGCAATATCTAAAGAAATTATACAAATTTTGAAGAAAACTTTGTCGTCAGTATATTGCCATTAATAAATATTTGATGATATAACCAGCTTTAACTGTTTGTGCTTTTCGATGAAAAAAGGAAGTCTTCAGCAAAATATTGACTAATCATTAGGGTATTCCCTTAGGATTTGAATTAAATACAACTGACCATAGTAACTGGCATTTCACTTTAATTTATCAGTAAAACATGAATCTTTTGTATCGTCAATGTCCTTTCGACGTACATATTCCAAAGGAGTACATGCATGCATTCCCCTTAACTGAATTAAAGCATGTACGTACCGTAAGTACCATTATCACATCTTTCCAAGAGTCTTTAAAGTGACACTTTATTCAAAATCAATACATATATATATATACATGTATAACAAACATCAGTTTTGACTGATAAATCTTCAACTTCTTACTAAATAATGCATATATGGAAAATATAAATTACTTTTAACAATATTATAACAGTGCATTTAATCGCTGAAAATGCAAAAATATTAAATGATTGGTGAATGCTAAAATATTTACTGCAATATACTATGGTCTCATAAGGTGGCTATACCATGCTTTCTGCACATTCTTTTAAATCAAACTCCGTCGGTATCCTTCATGAGAACCATTTTTTCCGACATTTATCCATCCTTATTGGAATATAAAAACAATATTATTAATTGTGGTTAATCTTATTTGGGAGTAAAAGTGCATCTTTAAGCATTAAGCAGGCAGTCGTTCCATCGGTCAAAATAAACAAACAATACACTCATCATGGGCTCTTCGGGAGTGACGTGATTGCTAAGCTCATCTGGTTTATTTCTCGTAGAATGAATACGCATAACGTCACATTACCAAGGGAGTACAACGGGACGGCTATACAGTATTGCTGCCTAAGTAAAAGCCAGGAGTGAAACAGCATGCATGTACACATTAACTATGAATAAACAGCAATTCTAATCTACAATGTATATGAGTTGTATGGATCTTTATTGCGTTTCAGATGAGGCAGAAGTGACGGATTTTACATTATCGAATTTTAATCACTGGCAAAACCTTGAAGTGGATGAAAACACACAAGTCACTTTTTATTGCAAAGCTCAGGGTAATCCCTTATCAAATATATCGATGTTTAAAGAACACCAAGATATAAGGACTACCAGCAACACAAGTGATTTGGAATTCACGATCAGCAAAAGTGTTTGTGAGGACGAAGGCACCTACCAGTGTACAGCACAAAATACACACAATACTCAAGCTGATATCAGGTCCTTGACGCTATTTGTAAGATGTGAGTACTATGATCTTTGAAACTGCATAGAACATTCAACAGTCTTAGCAAACTTACTTCTTATATTATTTATTGCAAAGACCCATATTATAGAACACCAATAATGTGCTAAAACGGTTAAAAAGAGCCTTACTTTCGTGCTGTTTTCCCTATGGGAAAACAATAATTATATTTCGTGGGTCGGAGTATACCAATCCGATAACAGTTATATAAAGAGAGAGTGGTTTACGCAGATTCCCAAAATATCCAAATCAATGATTATCATACATATATTTGCACGACGCAAAGGGTAGATACAATTCCAAAACTGGTTTTAAGGAAACGAAATATATACTTTTTCTCAGGTGCGCCTCGTGCATCGACATTGGCCCCAAGACACCAGAACATTACAAGCGCTATCGGAGAGCCGGCAGTATTAACTCTAAGGCTAGTAGCTTTTCCACGACCACGAGTGGCGGACTTTACTTGGGAAAACGATGTTTCAGCTCATGATACGTGGGTAATCGTTCGTAATGACGCAAACATCGACATACTTATTTCTGAAGACGGACTTCAAACTCAATTATCCTTTAGTTCCGTAAAGCAAGACGATTTCGGGTATTACCGCGTCCATGTCAACAACGAACTTGGAAATTACACTGAAACGTTTAGACTGCAGGCGCAAGGTTATTTGCGAACACTTTTTACTTTTAAAAGTTGTCATTTTATATTTAACTCTTCCCCATAAATATATTCTTTTTATTTCGATAATCGTTTGATTACGTACGCTTTCAACATTTTAACTAGTTCAATATTTCATTTAAAGCTGCATTTTCACAATTTTACCGTTATGACAACTCTTTTTATTTTTTGTCTTGGAATGAGTCAATTTCTTCGTAAATATCAGAAAATCAGTGCTATGAGACTGCTGACAAAAGATCAGATACCAGTTGTTCATATTTACGTTCAAAAATAAATTATTTAAGGCTTAAACTGTTACTAATGCTTTAAGAATCTAGGCTCGTCCCAAGACAAAAATTGATAAAAGTTGTCCAAACGTTCAACCTGTTAGAGTTCAGCTTTAAGAAGATTTAACTGAAAGACAAACCGTAAATAATAATGAGTACCAAAACAACATGCTGAAAACGAATGCAAAACTCAACGCTAAAAATCTACAGCTCTAAGACCAGGCCCAACTATCACGAAAATACTCAAGTCAAATCTCAATCTGAGTCTCAACTCATTTTTATCAAATATCTTATAATATATATATTACATAACACGCAATATTTATTATTACTGTCTGTTAGAAATGCTTGTGATAGAATAAAAAGAACAGGAATTTGTTTTACGATGTTTTCGTACCATTTAACAGTTATGACTGAGTTTACCATCTCCGGTAATGGCACGGGGACTGACGGGGCATCGGTGCGTCAGGGTGAAAACTTAAAGCTGATTTGCTCCTCGTCAAGAAACGATATTGGTTTTGTAGACTGGTACAAAACTCGACGCGGTTATAGTGACAACTCAACGCCACCTTCAGTGTCAATTAAAATGGATTCAGGAGGAACATGTCGCTTTAACCAGATTTACCCAGTTCCTGCCAACATGCACTGTGGCTGTGTAAGCATATCCCAGTACATGTGTACTCTCATCAGTGTGGAGGCGGACATGAGAGGAGAGATGTGGTGGTGTAGATTTGCATACGGTACTGAATTGTCGTCTACGTTTTCTTCAACTAATAAGCTGACTATTGATGTGACAGGTGAGTATTAATATATTAAAACGTATATATATATATATATATATATATATATATATATATATATATATATATATATATATATATATATATATATATATATATATATATATATATATATATATATCTTTAACTTAATTGTCCAACAAAAAGATCAACTGCATGCGGCGTTAAGTCAAATATAGCATAATGTATTTGTATTTATACATGATACTACTATGTAAAGTACAACAATAAAAACAATAGCAAAATACCATGAAACAAAAAACACTTTAAGTAGCACAGTGGCTACGAACCACACACACGCACGCACACACGCACACACGCACACACGCACGCACACGCACGCACACACACCTTAGATGACACACAAACACACACACACACACTCTTAGACCATGGCATTTTATGTCACAAAAATAGGGACATGTTAGGAGTAAGAGGCATCGTTAGGTACGAAAATACACATTCCAAGAATGCTTTTCATGTTGAAGAATTACGCTTCCAACGAAAAACGCTCTTCTCCAACAATAAATGAACGATATGTTCATAACATTGAAGCATATACCTGGTAGGTTCCTATTTTCAAATTTCTAGAAATTAACTAGATGGTAATACATGTTGTAACCTTTGCATTTAGTACAAATGGCCCGATTTACTGCGAATGGGCAGTTCTGATAACGAAACAAAAATACTAATAATATAACATAAAAGGCTTTTTCAAATTAATGTTATATTAAATTTTCAACATTTAGGATCATATGATATGTTTGGTCATATTAAAAGATAAAATATTATACATGCAATATTGGTAAGCTATGCCCTCTATATAAATGTTCCAAACTGAATTATATATACTATTATTCAATTATTCAAATACATTCAAGGTCGTCTATACACCAAAGTTCCTTATTCTCAAAAGTATTATATAACTGCACATATGTTTAATAGTCTTGGTGGGCCTTGCATTGAGATTTCGAGGTATACATTAGTTAATATTGAAATCGCAAGACTTACAACAACTTGCCCTCTATCGCTATTTCATAATCTGTTCATTCTTTCTTAATTGCATATAATGTTTAAATAGTATACATACGTTGTATTACTCACTTTAGTGAAAATATACTTCATGGCGTGAAATTATTTGTTTTAATCTCGGATTCACAAAATCTTTAAGGCGAACAGGCAGAATCTCAGGGTGCAGTAATTGGTGGATCCATCGGTGGTGGAATTACTGCAGTTTTACTTATCATTGGAGTGGTTTTCATTGTGAAAAGGTTCAGAACATCAGGTAAACGATAATGATAAATGCTTAACTGTTGAGTGATTATGGCTGTCATGTGTATATAGGTAAATTTATGTCAAATGTATGTTAACAAAACATTTTCCAAACATGATCAGATTTTGTTTTAACTTTATTTATTTTACACCAATTGTAGAGAATGTTATATATACTTATGCTCAGTTACTCTCGGTGGCACGATGTTGCGCGAGAGTCTGGTCTTGTGTTGTGGGGGAAACCGAAGAACGCGGAGGAAACCCACTTGTACGGCTTGGTGACCACCATCCAAACGCGCATGCGCCCAGACCGGGAATCGAAACCGTGTCGCCTTAGTGAAAATTGAGTGCGTTAACCACCTCGCTAACCGAACAACCGATGATAAGATTTGATAAGGTATCTAAAAATGCACATTCATGTATAGTTTGAATTTTCAACTATATGTTTACAATGATATCCATGTATGACGGTTTTAATTGCTTATATTACATGATTTTCAGGACAAGGAAATAATAGGTAAGTTAGCAGCATGAAATTGATGCCTTGATTGAATTTTGATTGGTAAATAGTCAGTATTAAATAAATACTTACCAATGATTAAGAAGTAAAAATGCAGGTGTATCCATATCAAGTATACAGCGCAAAGAGGGAGCTACTTTCTTTCTTTATAAAACAAATAACCTTCAAAAGTGGTAAAACTATGTAAATGTATCTTTGTCATTTTAAAGATCTGGAACAGACGTAACCGGATGTAATGCAGCACAGACGTACGATGAGTTGTCAATGAGGACAGAAACATCGGTTTATGATGCGCTTAGTTAGTATTACAATTCATTTGATAATGTAATATTATTTCAAGATTTAATGAATGCATTCCATACGATAGATTCTGTCTTGAACGGGATTTGTACTAGTACCACATCGCTCGTAACGTAGCGCCAGAAGCATCTTACAAATATTTTATGTCTGACCGTTATAATATTGTTGTATTTCATTATTGTTAATGTGTATTTAACTATTAGTCACATTTGTGTTAATAAAACATACTCCATTCACTTTTTGTATTGACATGGTATTTTAAAATGCCATATATATATATATATATATGTTTAAATGGTTCATTTATGCATCGGAATATTTATCGGAATAGGAAAATAGACGTCATTTTGGTACGATATCAATTTGGTGACTCAATATGGAAAAATATGAGGTCTATATTCCGATTCCGATAAATATTCCGATGCATAAATGAACCATTTAAACATGTACACAGGTTGTCGACGTAATAGAAACGTTACAGGGTTAGTCACCTACTTACACCGTAACTTATAATATCGAACTTGCAATATACACTGATATACACGATGGCGATTTTAATTGCTTATTCTGGAATTAATTTTCAGGAAATGGAGACAATGGGTAAGATAAAAGCATGAAAAATGCATGGCAAATATCAGAGTAATAACGTCCACCTATCAGCTATTATAATACATATATATCTGTGATGAGTATGCAACCTAATGTGTATGCTGTTTAGAAACTAAGGTGTTCATCATTCAACGCAAATGAGTGAAAAACTATAAATAACTATTCATAACTTTCACACCAAGCGCTTTATAAATGTAATATCGTGCATGAGTAGCATTCAGTTACAGAACAACATCGTGCATGTTTCAGCTTATGCAGTGAAGAACAGCTCAAAGATACTCCATCTATAAATGAATTGTATGTGTCCCGGGTACCTTGATAATTGTTTGTGTCTTTGTTAATGCTAGTACACACTTTATTTTATTTTGTTAACCCGAAGCATGCACACACATCCATCGTATTGTCGGTGGGTACAATGTAGTTAAAGTTATTTTTCAGACCCGAGAATTCTCCGGTGTACTCGCAGTTGGATGAGTCAAAATCATCACAGTCGGACGTGTACTACAAAAATGTCCAGAAAGGTATAAACTTTGTATATATTAAGACAGTAGGGGATGAATTCAAGTAGATTTTAATGATCTGTCGCTTGTGTAAAACGATCAAGATATGCTAAAATATCAAACCTATATAAGGATTATGATAATATTAAAACAAGTTTACTACGGATATAATGAAGACAAACTATTAATCTCACAATTCTCTGTATCTACTCAAACGTAACTTAAACTAAATTTTATCGGGGGGGTGGGGTCAAATCCTGATTTCAATGTATACCAAAAACGTGTGACAATTGGTTGAGTAGCAGTTTTACCTCGTTGTTTTTTATTCCTTTCCCTGTGTTTGCAGAGAATCCCGTTTACAGCAATACTATGCTGTAGAACCCGGGGACCAACAGTGCTTTAAATGGATAATTGGATAATTGAAAGTCTCAGATAGTTAGACGATGTGATGATTTGCCTTTTTACAATATCATTTTCATTTGGCCTGGCTTATGTTAGAGTGGTTGCCTGTAGGTAAGGATCGACCCAATCATATGAGCGACCATGTCTTTACTGTGTCTGATATTGTCAAAAAATATATTACTACTCAAAATAACAGGATAAATCAAGTTCCCTCTCCTGGCAATACTTTCCCAAAGACTATTTCTAGCAAGCTTTAGTGAAAAAAATAAACAATAACATTTTTACCAAGTACACATTGCTATACCTTGCTGTAATTCCCATGTTCAATTGTATGCCAACTAGCGGAACCCTGTGCATGTAGACTGGCGTATAATATACAGCCGGGACTATTTGATGATTTCAATGTAAACAGTGCTCTAATCCATCTTAATTTTTGTAATTGCATGAATATAAACGGCTTTATAAATACTTTTCCCATGTGTTACCTATTTTGTTTTGTATGTTTATTTTTCATTTGTTTTTGTTATCATGTACCCGACTTTAAATAAAGATTGTTGTATCTTGTGTTGGCGGATTCCCCCGTGTTCCCCAGTATTCAGTGTTTGTAGAGATCAAAAGCCAGCGTTATAATCATAAAAAATAACTGTTATGTTTACTGATACATCGTAATAGTACTCTAAATAACAGGATAATTTGAGTTCCTCCTCTTAGCAATACATTCCAAAGACTTTTTCTAGCAAGCTTTAATTAAAAAATAAAAAAAAATCATTTTTACCAACTCCACATTGCTATACCCCGCTGTTATTCCCATGTTCAGTTGTAGGTCAACTAGCGGAACCGTGTGCATGTAGACTGGCCGTACAGCCGGGACTATTTGATGTTATCAATGTAAATAGTGCTTTATTCCATCTTACTTTTTGTAATTGCATGAATATAAACGGCTTTGTAAATACTGTTTCACATGTGTTTCCTATTAAGATCTATATGCTTTTATTTCCAGGTCACCAGCTCACTTTGTTTTGTATTTATATGTTATATGCTTGTTTATTTTTTATGTCTGTAAATAACTCATTTAGCTTGTTTTTTTGTTATCATATACCCGACTTTAAATAAAGACTCTTGTATATTGTATCTTGTATTGGCAAAATCCCCAGTATTCAGTGCTTGTAGAGGTCAAAACCCAGCGTTATAATCAAAAATACAACTGTTGTATTGTACCGGCTGTATGTTCAATCGGTATCGTAGAGCCTTTATGGATCGCTCTTATATAAATTTTCCTCAGGCTACCTTGCCTTATGATTAAAACAAATGATTCGAAAAATGATTGGTGAGTTAAAACATAATCAACCAAATAATCAGGGTTCAAAGATTATGCATCGGTTTATATAAAGTTCAGTCACTTGATGAATGGCTTTCTCTTACGGGAGCTTGTTTATTGGCGATGCAAAATACCTTAACCTTTGTCAGCGCGCAGATCGCAATGCTCTGTGGCCAACGCAGATGTCAGGTATAAGGCTTACTAGAGTTTCTAGCCACCAGCTCCGTTCACCAGACTAGATCGCAATGCTCTATGTATCTGGCTACTTGAACTGGAACGCTAGATAACCCTATAGCTGTCAAGTTCCTGGTGCCTTTTTATCCCACAGATCGCAATGCCCTGTGTTCAATTATAAACAGCCAGAAGGTCAAGACTCTAATTATTTGCTTTCAAAAGACTATTTCCGGTTTACTGTTTGAAGTTACCTCGACGGCGGTCAAACACAGAATGAATCTTTTAGCTGAGCGACGCGCTTATATACTCACCGGGCGGACGAGTTCATTATTAAGATGGGTAAAACGGGTATATTCCACTTTGCGAAAACATGAAGGGAGACAGCTTTAAATTTACTAATACTCTTTATAAAAACAACTCCCGATTAATAAATAACGTTTAACATAATTCATTTAATTATTACTGTCGCTAATAAAACATTTGTATGGAATAAATAAGTCTAAAATATAAAACTAATCTTTGAAAAACACCGCGTGGCATTTAACTTTGTTAACGCCAATGGCCAATTTATAACAAAGGGCGGTAATCGTGCAAATATGCGGTTACGCTACACTGTTATGTATACTAATCCATCGTAAATGCTTGAATGAGAAAAATCAAATAATATCATTGTCGGTTTTAGGTGCGCTTTAATTGTGTTTATGTACATGTATAGTGTTCAACATGTACTGTGCAATAATCAATATTTACATCCGTACTTGATTTTCTGAACGATAAAAATTGATTTCATTTGGCATGAACCGGTCGACCTTTCGTGACCTTTGTAGGCGGGTTTTGCAACAATGCAACGCTCTGATTGGGCGTAGTGATCTTACCACGATCTACTTTATTGCTAAATATAGCATGGCACATGTTCTGTTGAATGCCGGCTTGTTTACATGTTTCTTTTGATGTTTTACGAAGAATTTAAATGAAAGACATTATTTTCTAGAAATATAATTTTGAAAATGTTTTTTTTTTGTGTTTTTTTTTTTTGCATTTGATAACCAAACAACACGCATTGAACAAATAATAAAGACAAATTAAAATTGACACGGTGTTTACTACGGTTCGTCTGTAACAACTGTCAAAACAACTATGGCTGGTGATAATAAGTTCGGCGATTTCTTTCGAGGACAAATGTATTTGTTCGAACAAACGTCTAAATATTGACAATTCGATAGGACTAGCACATCACAACACTTCAATATCTTTGCGAATGTTAAAGAAAACAACAAAAAGTGAAATTATGATGCTATAATTACCTTGAACTGGACGTTTTCCATGAAATCACCATTAGCATTTTTTATGCCCACTCACATGGGTCATGCATATGAAAAGCATGAGTTAAAATGTATCGAAAGTTCTCTTGATTAAAATGAACATATTACAACAAAAATTATTATTACCTCCACATATTTTACAGAAACTACCAAATGATTAAAATAAATCTTTGATTATTTGTTTTTTCCTGCAAATTACTTATGGACTATTTATTATGCGGAGGATAAAAAGAACGTCCAGCTAAAACACCAAGGGCGACAAGTGATCTTACCATTTACATTTGCTCTTCACGTTTTGTTCCCCTTTGTTGTAATTAAAGGCTTATTCTCAATTACTATTAGGTCGAAAAAAATAACAAATAAGACGGGAAAATGTAAATATAAGTATTAATCCTTATTTTGTGTGCGTTCATGCAGTTTGAACACTCGGCCGCGATTTTGCATACATTTGTATTTTGCAAAAACCGCTAGCGAGGTTTATGCATATGCGAAATCGCAGCCGAGCGTTACTACTGCATGAACGCACAAAAATAATAATCAATTCTTAATTATCAGTTTGGTAATTGATTACAGGCCTGTCAAAAATTCAAAGTTAAACAGACGACGGGCCGATTGTTCAGAACCTAGTTAAAGTTAACAACGCGATTAACGACATCGTTGTTAAAGTTTCAACCTAAACTATTTCATGATGTGTTCATATATTCGAATAAAACATGTTCATCTAAAACAGTCATCCCAAACGTTGTTAAGAACACTGCATATCACAGGTGTATCCATTAAACTTCCAGAGCAGTAACGATTTGAAAGTTAACAACGATGTCGTTAATCACGTTGTTAAGTTTAACATATGTAACCGCCTTGAAAATTCTCTATTTTCATGTATTTCCAATTTTGGTAGTTGTTAACCTTTGGTTTGGCAAGAGTTATAAATTGGCTCCCTTTGACCATAAGTTTTATAATTTTTGTTTAAATGAAATCAGGCCTGAAATCATTTTCCGCATTTTCGTGGTTTTAATACTTTAATTGGTCATGTGACATTGTGCAGTTTTACATAAGTTTTGGAGAAAGCCGACATCATTCTTTGTCCGTTCATGAAATCCATGTATTATTTTAATGTGTGGATGATGAGGTTAGTTTTGTATCTATTTATCTTTTGCATTTGAAGTGTGTAGCAAATGAGCATTGATGTGTTTGTTTACGTTTTGGTAATAGTTTGTGTACATGACTGTGTACATGTGTATTTCAACATGACGGCATATTTCTAGTTCTCTAGTTATGTTTTGCATGAAGTATATAATAAGAGTCACAATCTCTATCTATTTCACTATTATTAATGTTGCAGTAGAAGTTTACCCACACGTACAGAGTGATAGAGACAGAAGGGGCTAGTGAAAGCCAACCTGATCCACAATTGGTAGGTTCTGTGTAAAATTGTGAAGTGGTTGTCTTGCTTTATATGTGTTTTATATGTCCTTATATGTCTATTCTTGTCATGTGATTGTATTGTTATTTGTTATCCGTGTTTGTTAGGATCGGCCACTAGATACATGTAATACTAATTGTGACGTAATTATTTATGTATTTCAGGGCTTGTTTATACTGGCGTTTGGAATAAACATGTTATAAGAACCCTATCGTTATCCCTCAATGTAACCACCTGTTACACATAGTTCTGAACAATCGAGTCAACATGTATTTTTTATTTTCCATCACCCTCTATAAAGAATACTAAGGTAGTGTTTTATATAGAAAGGGTGACCATGGGAGGCAAAGGAAATACACGTTCGGGCCGAGCATGATCTTTCTGACCTTTATTTGTTCATTGGTCGAATGCTGTGGCCTCTACAGTGAAAAAATCAAATATATATTACTATTGATCATTTCAGGTTTTTTTTTTTTTAATTCTAAAATTTCATTTGTATTCAGGCATTGACAGAGCGTACTATTTTTGACCGTTTCACCGTATAGCGATTTGTAGTAAGGATCTGATATGCCTACTTTGAATGTTGGCCCTGAAGGGCCACCGTTCAAAAACTGTTGACGATAGGCAATAACCTTTATAGTCTACTATGAACATGCCGTGCTCCATGGGATAAAACCAGTAGGCACAAATGTTAAAAAACAATACGTATAAAGTATGTTGAAAATTTTGCTCTTTCTTTATGAATCACACTTAAATTCACAAATCTACCGTCGAGACGTTAAAATAAAATGCAATTTCAATTATATCTTACACCGATATGATTTATTATTATGTCTTCATCAGCATTTGATGATATAAGTAGAAAACTGTTTGAACACCTGAGCACTGAAACTTCCTTCACTGAAAAACTGGTAAAATGTTCGAGCGCTCAAACAAAATGCCTTTACTGAAGAAGTGTTAGAGCGGCCAAACAAATTGCTTTCACTGAAAAATGTTCGAGCGCTCAAACAAAATTATTTATATGAAAGTGTTAGGGCGCCTGAACAAACTGCTTTTACAGGTATTAAATAAATGTTTGAGCGCTCAAACAAAATGTTTTATATGAACGTGTAAGGGCGCCCAAACAAACTGCTTTTACGGGTATTAAAAAAATGTTTGAGCGCTCAAACAAAATGCTTTATATGAAAGTGTTAGGGCGCCCAAACAAACTGCTTTTACGGGTATTAAAAAAATGTTTGAGCGCTCAAACAAAATGCTTTATATGAAAGTGTTAGGGCGCCCAAACAAACTGCTTTTACGGGTATTAAAAAATGTTTGAGCGCTCAAATAAAATGCATTGAGTGAAAAGTGCTAGGGCGCCCAAACAAAACATGTTTCACAAGCAAATATTTGACCACTCAAACAAACTTCCAACACTGACTAATATAATCGCTTGAACCAATCATTCGCTGTACCTTCACATCATTTTGTTTGAGCGCTCAAACAATTTTCCCACTACATTTCTCTGTGTGAAGATTCTGTATGTTCGAGCGCTCAAACAAGTTTGATTTAACAATGACCTAAGAAATTGAAATTGGAAATGGGTCTTGGAAAATGTTTGAGCGCTCAAACAAACTGCCACCCCTTATAAATCGCTTGTACCAACCACTCGCATCCAAACCGGCCATCTTCACCGTGTTTGGGCGCTCAAACAATTCAACCTGTTCAGTCCCATGATATGAGTCTCTCTGGATCAGGTTTTTCAATGTTCGAGCGCTCAAACAAGTAAAATTTCCAAATTGCTAAGAAAATGAAATTTGAAGCTGATTCTTAATGTGATTCATTAAAACTGAAGTGTTGAATTTAAGGCCTACAAAAGGTACTAGAAAGACAAATCCCATTTGATTATATATTCGCTTACATACTGATCACAGTACGAGTTTATGCCGCTTACAATATACATGTACAGTCGAACCACATTGGCTCCAACACGTTTGGCTCGATTTCCTCGTTGGTTCCAACTGGATGTTTAGGACCCATTTGTTTATACTGAACGTAAGACTTCCCGCTTGGCTCGAATTTTCCGAGCCTCGAGGTATTTTTGTCGATCCCTAAGAGTTCGAGCCAACGGGGTTCGACTGTAAATGTATATTGTAAGCGACATAAATATTCTTAGTGAGCGTTAAACATCATATAGTGACTAAGCCATGTTTTCGTCTGCTCTGCATCTTGAGCAGTTCCAATTTGATATTGCATTTTACAAATGTTAACCATAGAAAAAACAATGTACCGCATACACATACATCGGTCGGGTTGCTTAAAATAACAATAGCTTAAAGTAACAAAATGTAAACATCACAATAGAACAAGGTCATAATAGCTAAATGGGGCACAATGTTAAGGCCGTAAAGGTCAAGGTCAAACTATGTCATATATTCGTAATGACATGTGGTACTCGTGTTTCTCAAAGTCTCAATAGGTAAAGTCCACATTTGGCAAAAAATCCTTAAAAATGACATGTACAGTTTCAAAATAGTTCAAGTTTGGTCTATTATTTTTAAGTGTCAAATGCAGACCGGGATTAAGGTTTATCACTCAAAATGGATGTTTTTATACATATGTATGTATTGATTTTGAATATCAGTGTCACTTTAACAGACTAGCGAGCTCTTGTCGTTATTTATCAGCGTAATTTAGGTGCTCATTAAAACAGGATCAAGAAATTATTTCCAATTTACTCATTTGAATGATCTGGTCCAGAAGACTGATGACGAACGAAAGTTTTGATTCTCGCAGGAAGAAATTGCTTTAACAACGTATCAAAGATTGTTATATTAGAGCACTTGGTGAGCAGGGATGAGCATTATGAATTATTGAAAGTCATTCATCAGCTGCTTGTTGTCCGAATTCGCTAATTTCCAAGATATAGTACCATATTAATAGCTGCCTAAACCCGAAATATCGCTTTTTATCGCGGTTTGAGAAATGAATAATATAACCTGATTTGTTCTGCCCGAGGTTGAAAAAAAGTTTGCCTATTTTTAACGGAGCCGCATTGGAGGCATGGCACGTGTATATTATTTTCTATATATATCAAACGGTGTAAATTAATAATATGCTTAAAACCATATTCTCAATATAAATTGATCCACTCCCTGAATGAGGTTCTGAGAACAACCACAATTTGAACACCCTGGCTATTTTCCATTATAACATCGGATGTATGCCGGCTCGGTTCTGTATTCGAAGCAGTTTGTAAAAAAATAATATCTTTTAATTGTAATTGCAGTGTTTTAACGTGTAATTTGTATTACTCAGTTCAAAATGATTCCCAGTGTATGATTGCATCAATAGGTTTAACTGCTTAATTGAAGTTACTGCGTGATCTACTAGCAGCGTAGTTAAATATAAAGTATTCTAATATTGTTAACCGTCCATTTACATCCGACATTCTTTTTGATGGCAAATGGCCGAAGTGCTCCAATTTAGGACGCCGCATGTCATGTAATCCTCAAACGCCCTTTTTGTCGCAGTAGCGCAGGCGCGTAGCCAAGCATAATCCCACACTCCCTAAAGTACTTCGATTTTGAAAAATAAAACATTTACACGGCCTAGACATGATGGTAAATTCTAAGCCTGTGGAGGTACAGGCCAAATATGAAAAAATACACAAAAAGTGTTCTCGGAAAGTGTAATCTAGAACTACAATCCGTTAAACCCGAAAAATGATCTTATCCGTTATAAGACGAGGGAGAGTACTGGCGTATCTTCAAGATGTAAAATAAAGTACTGGTTGCTTCCCATCTTTACCACAACTGATACGTCATGTAAACCGAAAGTTTTATAGCGGGATTTACAAATTTAAAATGGCGGCTTTTCACAATATCTGGGATTGCTTATCACGATCGTTTTCTAGAAGACGGAACTTGCGCTCGTTCTTTAGTTGCATATGACAACGAGTTTAAATGCAATATGCTTTCGAAAACTTGGGATGACACTCCCAATTTAATGTTTTCAATAAGGTAAGATACGAAGACCTACATTACACTTGTGGATTAAAAATATGTTTATTCCCGACTCATAACAGCTTTTTTAACATTGACATTTGTGTTTTCATAATTTTATGCAAGGACAAATATTCACAAATAAAAACGTACACAGAGCCTGCGTATCATGAAGCAATGACTATAAAGTTAATAATAATAATAATTAATATTAGTGACGGTTCCGAAGTGCATTGGTAAACATCGTAAACGTCAAAACTGTAGATTGCGAGTTCGTGACCGTCAGAAACCAAACTTTTTTCATATTCAAACACATGTTTTAAATAAAAAATGTGCATTCTTGAATGATGAACTTGCTCCATGTAGGTCGAAGGAATTCAATTTCCTATGGTCCCGAGTTGAGTATACGTAAATAAGAACTGTCCATTCTGCTTATTTTTATAATATATGATTTATTTTCAGGTATGCCCAATGAAGGCTTCGCAAACTTGAACGGAAACACTAAAGTGTCGTACGCCTGATTACGCTATTCATTTGCCTCTGATGGTGTTAAGTGCGCCAAACGCCACCTGTTTAACGGACCTGACACCCCCGTTAAGACATTGGTCAGGAATTTACTCCGAGATTGGAGTAACATTTCCAAAATCGTTCTCAGCCATACGAGGTCAGAGTCTCAACTCGCCAGTTGTGATGAACATTGTACATACCATCACATTTATCAATCTTGTATGTTCAATATGTGGTTTAATGTTTATTAGAATTACTTAAAATGTGAATGTATGACAAATATGTTACTTATTGCTCTTCATTCTTACTCGTTTTGAATAACGAATAATTCTTAATTTATACATAATCTTTAAGTGGTCATAGTGTGCTTGGTAATGTAGTTTGGTCATTTTTTAGAAATAGCGATAAGTGAGAAAAACTCTTGTCCTTTGGTAAAATAAAATATTGTAGATCGATACTGTTAGAGTTAAAAATGTCTAAAATTCACATCAAAATAATGTTTACATATGACGTATAAACCACTTGCTATGTACATCGTGTTCAAGAAATGCCATACATCTAAGCAAAACAATTTGAGTGGAATACTTGGGCTAAAGTATGCCTTATTTAACACTCTTACATAATTTGTAAAGTGTTAATCAAACAGAATCTGAAAGGAGATATTTTATTTATTTATTTCCAAAAGTTATATTTCTTTCAACGTCGTCATATTAAAGGCATCGTTCTCGATCAGGTTGACAATTCGACCTGAAATGTGAAAAAATAGAATGCATTTCAAAAACGATATGGATATCTACAGTTTATTTTCAAGCTAAAATACATATACTAAACACAACGTAACAGATAAGATGTACAGTAATAATGATACCAAAAAACAAAATGGTATACAAAACGAATAGATATACAGTCAAACTGATGGGAAAATACGTCCGCTTCATTCAAAAAAGTGGAACCGTTGAAATTTAAAAAAGTACAAAATCCTATATTGAGCGTTTAAATAAAATACTTTGAGACCATTCTTAAAATCTGCGACAACATTTTTAACACTTACGTTTAATGGATGGGCATGAATATTCATTGCACAGTTCGTCGTTACAACATATCGCACATATGTTGGTATTCCTCTTGCCTAGTAGCACGTCAGTTGCGTGGTACGCATCCTTTACACCATTAACAAGACTCTGGCACGTCTGTATGAACAGATTTCAATATTAATATTTCAATATTAAATCATAAATAGCTTTCAATAAGGTGATTGATAGAAGGGGCGTAGTTTGGCTTAAAGTGATGAGTATGTTATTTTCTATTTATGTTCGGGAGAACGTCCTGGATTCTTCTCATGTACAGCGCGAATATCCCTAGATTTATTTTAGCTAGTTATTGCTGGCAAGAATTTTGCGACAATGTTTAATTACTTTCTGCGAACAAAAAAGCCTTGTGCCTACCCTGAGATCTAAGCAGCTAGTATAGTGCTCAATGGCCGAGTCACTATTTACAGCTGTCGTCCGCGCGAAACAGGCCTGGGTTGAGAATATAGATGCACATTTAGGTCAGTCAACGATAGTGTTGTTAAGAGATGATAAATCAACTCTGTACATGACTTTTAGCATACAGTTCTTGACAAATCAACATTTTATTTTTATGAATATGCGTTGATGGTCAAAATTCAACATATAGCAAATAAATATGACCATTCGTTCACACTTTACATATCCATTGACGCATTGACATTACCTGGAATACAGTTCTGCAAAGAAATATTGTTTTTTGGGGGTTTTTTTATTCTTTAGTTTAAACATATTTATTATGCAGAAAAACAACAATACAGCATTTGTTACAAACATATAAAATAAAGGATTGGAACGGTAGAATTAACTAATAAAGTTCCTTTCCTTGAATGGTTATTTGCAATAGTATTAAATACAGGTTTTGCTAAATAAAGGATTAATATGATAGCTCTCAGAGTAGTAAGATGATTTAGATAGAACGGTGGTAAAATTTCAAATTTAAAGGAATTTAATATCAGATATTGAAAAAAAAATGCAAAAGAAGATAATGATAAGCTATGTTGAGATAGGAGAAGGAAAGAAGGAAGGCAGAGTAAAAGTCATAGGATGGATTTAAACTGGAGTCGATTAATCAAATCTTTTTGCTAAGTGAATATATTGGTGGACTGCATCAAACAGTTTGAAATTCTGTTCTTCAGTCAGAGTGTCAGCACCATACAATAGTGAACGAAGAGTTACTTCAGTCAGTGCTTCCACTGAGTCGATCAGAGAAAGTCTATGATCGGAGTAGAGTGGACATAAAAGAAGAAAACGATATGTTGTTTCTTGGCCTCCGCAAATACAGAGTGGAGAAGATACGATGTTTTTCGAATAAAGGTGATGGTTTAATGAGCTGCATTCCGTTCGTAAACGAGTATGTAGGACTTGAAGCTTACAATCCCCATAATAGAATAACTTGCTAGATTTAAAAGTAACTGACTTGAGATACTCTTTGAAACCAGACACGGTATCTAAAGAAGATGCCTCAGCTGGAAAACTATTCCAGGAAGAGATGGCCGAAGGAAGGAAAGAGTTCATATACAATGATGTGCGAGTTCTAGGAATGGAGATTTTAGATGAATTTCTGAGAGATCTTGTTGATACTTGCCCTACTGTTGGGGGGACCAAGTTTGAAAGATAATCAGGAGTGAACCCATTTTTCATTTTAAAGAAAAGGAGAAGTTTGTGCTTTTCGCACCTAGTTTGTAAACTTTCCCAGCCAGTTTCAACTTCGAGAAGACGTAAGGAAACCAAACGTGTACAACCAGTTACAATTCTGGCACACTCGGTCTGGATTTTATCTAATTCATTATTTTCATGTTGGGTGCAATTACTCCAAATAACGTCTGCATATTCAAGGATTGGTCTGACAAAAGATAAATAAATAACTTCTAAAGATCGCCTGTCTAATTGAATTCATGCCAACTACAATCTTCAGATATATGTATTTCGAGATGTTTATGGGATTCAACAGAGGGTATCACTGTATCAAACATTTGCAAAGGAGGATGAAGGGGCTTTAACCTTTTTTTGGTTAGCACCATAGATTCGGATTTAGATGGATTAAATTTCACAAGCCACTTGTCAGCCCAATGAGACAACTTGTTGATATCGGACTGTAGTTGCTCAGCTGCAACTTGGGGTGTTTCGACTATGACAAATAGACTAGTATCATCAGCAAATAAATTGATGTTAGAATTGACATCATTTACAATATCATTAATGTATATAAGAAACAAAAGGGGGCCTAAAATAGAGCCTTGGGGTACAACAGCCTTAATCTCAGAAAATGATAAAGAGGCTCCTGGAATAACCACTCTTTGTCGACGATATTCCAAGTAATTTGAAAACCAAGAAAGAAGTGAACCACATATGCCTGCATGTTCGAGTTTGTACAAAAGGCCACGGTGCAAAACCTTGTCAAAGGCTTTACTTATATCAAAGAAAACAACTCTTATTTCAAAACCTTCGTCAAGGGCATGGCAGAACTTATTATAGATATATGTTAGTTGATTAACGGTAGAGTCACCGGGCATGAAACCATTCTCTATTCTTTGTTGTTTGAATTTTATTGATACTTGTTAACAACCAGAATGAAGATGCATTTTTGTGTTTAGTCAACAGATAATGATTACAATGCACCTCTCGTATACTTACTATATCACATATTTCAATCTTAACGTATACTTTTCAACTTCATATAGTTTCGTCATCTATAAAATACTGGCAACTTAAAAGGTATTATGTATTTATAAATGTCCCCTCCACATATAGACACAGTTTTGGTATGGCAATGTTTTTTCTCAATCATTTTCATTTTCTTCATATGTTTGTTCCGTCACACACACACACTGTCATCGATCATCATTTAACTGTTGGTGCGATGTTGTTGGTTAATCAGACGCCCCTCCAATTTCAGCTGGCGACAAATTGTGATTTTACGACTAACTTTCTAGATGCTAATCTCAAATAGTATTTCTTATTTTACTCGCCAACTTGTAGCATCCCTTGCTTCATTAATGTACTTTGTTCTTGTTTTCTTGTACATCGTCACACTACTTATCAGCAGATCGGGCGATATTGAGCTTAGTCCTGGTCCTTCGACAAAGTCTGATAGCTTGAACTCCTCATTCGATGCATATGCAGCAGTAACCAATAGTGGTCTGAGCATCATGAATCTGAACATACAAAGTCTGAAACCAAAACTTGACATTCTAACAGTAGAAGCCTAACCGTACGATATTCTTGTCCTTACTGAAACATGGCTGTCATATAATATATCAGACGATGATGTCGAACTCCCAAACTTTAAAAAACAACATTTCTTTATGACAAAACAAGGTCGTCTTTGTGGTGGTGTCGCAATATATGTCCGAGATACTTTGTAAGCAATTCAACGAAATGATCTTGAAGTTAATGGTGGCGAAGCGGTTTGGGTTGAAATATGTATGCCAGCGCATATTACTTGTGGGCGGATCTAACGGCCGCCTAACTCAAACAACACACAGTGGCTTAACATGGAACCACTCGACCAAGCATTCAACCAGCATGTTTGTAGCAGATGATTTTCATCAACATCACCATCAGCTTGAATTCGTCAAATAAAATGTGTAGATAGACTCCCTAAATTCTGAACAGCTCATTAACTCACCAACTCACTTCACCGAGCACTCTAGTTCACTTATTGACCTCATGTTCATAAACACTCCAATCATGTTCTTTTAAGTATCGTCGCAGATCCTTTTGTTCCAAATCTTGTCCGGTTTCACTGTCCAACTGTTGCTGTCTTAAAATTCACAAAACCTAAGCAGACTCACTTTCAGCGCCAAATATGGTTAAATGACAAAGGTGAGTATGTAAAATATAACGATAAACTCAGATCCACCATCTGGTCGTTCATTGAAAAACAATCAAAATCTAGATGCTACTGCAGACACAGTCGCTAGCTCAATCTTAAAATCAGCCACTGAGAGTATTCCAAATAAAATCGTAATTATCCGAAAAGCTAAACTTTCAAATAATGCACTGGTATAGGAACAATTCAGACACTATCACAACGAAACAACACATATAATTCGAAAAACTGAAAAGGAATACGAACATTAAATAATAAACAAAATTAACTCTGATAACATAACAACTAAAGTATGGTTCAAACTAGCTTAACAATTAACTCAAAAACAAACAGCATCACCAATTTCAACTTTATAGATGAAACAATTAAGGCAGAGTCCGATGAAGAAAAGGCAGACCTTTTAAACTCATACATGGCCTTATTCATAAGCTGTCATCCATCGGTTTAAGTGGTTCATTTTTTCATTGATTTTCCTCTTATCTTTCTGACCGCATACCACGGGTAGTCTTATCCAACTCTGCTTCAGGAATCCTCACCATCAAGGCCAGTGTTCCTCAAGGATCTATCCTTGGTCCTTTGCTCTTCCTTATTTTCAATCATGGCGTTGTCAATGACATTAAGGCCAACATCCGCTTATTCGCAGATGACACCAGTCTTTACATTAGTGTCGAAGAGCCCGTATTTTCTGCAGCCGACCTTAACCATGACCTATCTCAAATATAATCTTGGTCGAAGAAATGGCTATTACTTTTAATCAAGACAGAATCTGTTCTCTTATCTTTTCTTATTAACGTCAACAACAAATTCAGCCCCAAGTTTATCTCGACAATGTTCCCATATCTCAAATCAGCACTCATAAACATCTTGGGGTAACCTTCACTTCAGGGGGCAAATGGCAATCTCACATATCTTCAAACGTCATCAAGGCATGGCAAAGAATTGGTACTCTTAGGACGTTAAAGTTTGTAATTTCCCGTGCAGCCTTGGATAAAATGTATGCTACTTTTATTAGACCTTTACTCGAGTATGCCAATGTTGTCTCGGACAATTGTAGTAATTAATTAAAAAAGGATATCAAGGCTGTCCAACACGAGGTGGCTAGAATTGAAATAGGTGCTACCAAACTTTGTAGTATTGGGCGGCTTATGGCTGACGTTAACTGGAATACACTGGCGGAAAGTAGACGCAAACCTCGCCTCATTCTGTTCTTTAAAATCAAAAATGGTCTTAATCCAGGGTATCTTACAAATCCTGTTCCTCAGCCGAGAGCTATGCCCTACGAAATCGCTCATATGTTCCAGTCATCCATTTTACACTCAAGCCTATGCTACTTCATTTCTACCCCTGACTATTTGCCAGTGGAACTCACTTCCTGAAGATATCAGACATACACCTACTCTCAACGAGTTTAAATCACAACTTAACCCGGAACCAAAGAAATCACAACTCCTGTATAATGTAGGAAACAGACAACATCAAGTTAATATTGCTCGTCTGCGATGAGGTTGTTGCTCATTAAATTATGACATTCACAGAAGAAATATTATTCCTTCTTTCCTTTGTGCTTGTGGTGCCGTTGAAATTGTGTCACATTATCTCACTCAGTGTCCTAGCTATCAATTAATGCGTGACCGTTTTATTCATGATTCAACTTGTGCTGCTACTGTAGAAAATCTTCTTTTCGGCAATGATCGCCTTAGCCTTGATGCCAATTCAAGCTTGTTTTTTAAAGTACAGAGATTCATTGCAGCATCAAAGCGTTTTGATACCTAACATTCAACCCCATTGGTGTATCGATCGCTTTTCATCGGAACAGTGTATGTGACAGAATATTTTGCGGATTTTTTTAATTATTTATTTTTTTATTATTATTATTATTATTATTCCAAAACATTTAAGTTACATGTAGAAAATAGTTTGAACAGTTATTAGAATAATATCTTTCGTCATACTGTACACATCAAACACTGACTCTATGCAATTCGTAACTGAGAACTGCAAATAAAAAGGAATTAGTAAAAGCAATCACATTTCTTGTTTTCCAATCCATTTCATCATACTATTGCTGTACTGTTATTTTTGTATATATGAACTGAATAAAATATGTTTAAACTAAAGAAATATGAACATACATAGACTTTGGAAATCATGAATCCACATTACAAATTAACCTAAATTACTGTTGAAAATTAAACACTTATATTAATACTAATCGGTATATCAACGAAAACAACCGTTGTCACATTAACATGGTAAACATAATCACAAAAATACTTTTCTTTTTTATCAAAGTTTGAAATTTTTGTGTTGAAAGTTACTAATGGATTGTTAAAAATACGTGTTTAACATGAACATAAGTTATTAAATATAGTATATTATATTATGTTAATATGTTTAAGAAAAACAAAATAATCATGTTTAATTTAGTTTGAATATATCATTGTGTATGATTTTATGTGTACATGTACAGTTGAAATGTTTGAAATGATCTGAGTTGTTCTTGAAGTTAGATATGAAGTGTGTTCATGGAATCATGATGACTCGTTGACAAAGTTACATTATCATCAATACACATTTAATGTGTGATATTTGGGGCTCGTTATAAAGCTGTTTTATACCGAGCGCTCCACAACCAAATCATATGCATCCGTCAGTTTCCTAGATCGACGTGTTTGTCCCCATATCTAGATGTTTGCTCTTTCGCGAAATTCTGGTCATTGCAATGAAAATCTGCGTGTTAAAACCACGTTGAATTTCTGTGGGTGGGAATGAACGTTTTCCGCTTCTTTTTTACTTTTTTTTTCTTTTTTATTTAGGTAGTTGTCTTATGGAAATAAAAGCTGCGCAGCGTTATCGGAGTTCGTTGTATATGAGCAACTCGCCCCGGATTTAACCGAGTAAGTTTTACTCTACCTCATTATAGTCGCAAATCCGAAACTGTTGGCAGTCTTCCGGGTACTGTGTGGCTCCCGGCCGACCTTCGTGACCATCACATGACATACGCATGGTGGTGTCTGTATTAACAATCCAAACATTGGATTTGATTTTGGGGTTTTATGATAAAATAAACATCATTTAAAAGCATCATAGATGTCGTTAACGTTATGATCATAGGAGTGGATTTTGGGTAAGTGCGAGATTAACTTTATATTGTATTTAGTAAATCAACTTTTAGAGCTATAACTGATACCCATTCAATTGATACTCAAATCAAATAACAAACAAGTTAATAGAACATAAAAACAAACTTTTTTTCAGATCGCATAATCCGTCATTACAGTAATCTCCCCCGGAACAACAACTGCTACACATCACTATGTCCCCGTTAAGGACTGGCTTGTTCGCGTGACCACATGCCTAAAGTATCACATATGAAAAAGGTGAGGTATTTAATGACTCTAAAGCGATGGGTGTTCATCAACATGAAATAGACACAGAAGGACAGACCTAGATGTGCTTATAAAAGCAAAAAATATGTCTAGCATGTGCTCATTGTAAGCCTTTTACAAGGAGCCTAACGAGTGAAGAAGTCTATTACACTTACTTCCACCCGACTGGTTGTTTTAAGTCGAAATATATGTGGTTGTTTTTTGCATCTGTTATATGGTGATCAATTAAAGTGAAACTTACAACTACCATATGAACATTTAACAGGGATATGAAAAATTGTCCACTTTGACTCCTGATATTTAAAGCTAACGTTTGGGAAATGTACTCTATAAAATGCCGTTGAAAAGAATTTCAAATACGTAGAGATAACAATAAAACAATAGACGGTTACAAACCTTACTGTGTATGGTATTTAAATACTTTCTTAGAAGCACCTTACCGTGTTTGACCTACAGCCTGCGTTATAAACCAGACGCTGGTCAGGGGTTACTACCAAATCAGTGAAGCAACTCTGAGAGTCAGCCATGAAATAAAAGGGAGGTGATGAGTGAAGCATGTCTGAAAACAGTCATAAAACGGTCGGGATATGAAACTGAAGCATTCCTGAAACAGTTGGAAAATATAAGTGAAGTATGTAGGAAACAGTTGGAAAATATAAGTGAAGTATGTATGAAACAAGTGGAAAATATAAGTGAATTATGTACAAAACAGATGGAAAATATAAGTGAAGAATGTCTGAAAATGTCATGAAACGATGGTAACTGAAACATGTCTGTAACAGTTGGTAGATGACAAGTGAAAAAGTAAAGCATGTCAAGAACAGTCCATGGATGATCATGTAAAGCATATCTGAAAAAATCGGGATATGATATGTAAATCATTCTTGAAACAGTCGAAAGATGACTACGCCAAATCTGACTGTATTCGCTATCCTCAGTTTGCCCACGAAGATCCATTGTAAATTAGATTGAAGCAAACTTATCTTATCTAAGGATTAAATATGTTCAGCATTTGATTATTCCATGATAGTCGTTGTTTATCTTTTCTTGGTTTCCATTGACCATGACTATTACTCGGATGTTCTAGGTCTTATCAACAAAGGTAAATATATATTTCAGTCCCCTGTACCTCTTGGTCAGAACATTCCGCATACGTTGTACAGTCTTCGAGGGCATTTGCGCGGTTACAAATCCGGCATCTCAGGTACCACTGGGCCTCGCTTTCTGTAATGTGCATTATTACGAATCTGTAATGTGCATTATTACGAAATAAAGCTCCTTCTTTCATAGCTTTAAGGACTTTAAAAGGGATTGTGTCTTTTTCTGGCCAACCGTTTTTATTCTTAATATTTCTTAACCAATGCCGAACGAACATACGATTATTTGTATTATGTTACCGTTAGTGTTTCCTTCGTGTGTGCCGTCTAGCATAGTTTCACTTCGTTTTGACATAAATCTTCGGCGGACTGGGAACTTGTTCATGAAACGTCTTAAGTCATGTCTTAACTGAAGTCGATTTCTTAAAATTTGCATAGCAATATTCATAAGCGATGTAAATGTTTTTTAACAATAAAGTATGTTTTTCAATAAGGTCAATGAAGAAATTATATTTCAAATGCGACACATACACAGTACCTTTGATGCACAAGAGAATGTGAAGCATAAACAGCAGGACGCCTGAAAATGACACATTAAATGGTATGTTTTACTTACAACAAACGCCAAACTTATATATGCATACACATTTTATGTTGACTCACAGAGTCTGGACACTTTGTGATAATGCATATAATTGAAATGTAAAGAATTCAGAATTAAAAGCTTGTATTAAAATATATTAATATACCGATATCATATCTTATTGGAATGATAAGTATACTCACTAAAATACTCATTCATTCTTCTTTTCCAGTATGTTTATACGACAAAAGAAACACAAACGTGTAAGAGCTGTGTGAAAGGCCTTATCTGTTTCTACTGTTCATTAGATAACACAACTGTTAGTGTAGCAAATGGGCATGAATATCTCGCTTATTTAGGGGGTCAACTGATCTAAATCAGATAACAGTGACTAATATATATCGAAATGTTCTGGCTTTGTGCCGGTGAAGAACATTGTCTTTAATTCCATTATAAGAGTCGAAATTAAGGCTCATTTTTATGTCTGGGGTGAACTGGTCTTTCAGCTGTATTACTGTGTCGTCTGTCAGCCTCCTTTCTCCTCCAAACAACAAGTTAAAGGGACAGTAATCAGTTAATTTGGCTTCCGGTGTGGAGCGGTATGTCATGAGAACTTCCGCAATGTAATCGGGCCAGTCATTTAACTTACTTTAACTATGAGCATTGCCTGAATGTAGTGTATGTGAGTTCTTAGATTCAACGTATCTGTTGATTTGTGGATGATAGAGAGGCGTGAAGATACACTTGATATCAGACAAGGCGTTCACAGGTTCGGGCATGTAATTCTGTCACCGAAGTGTTCCTAGTATAACAAACAGTATATATTTTTTCTTCGTATAGGGAAGTCCACTCAGAACGTCCGTGTTGCAGTGAATTTAAATATCGTCTACCGACTAATGAAAAGGGAGCTGTTTGCTGTTGAAAGTTCCCTGACCGCTGGTAGCGTTCGCAGGATCGAACATACTCCCTGCCATCAGTATTTACATTGACAAGAAGTATTTTCTGTGAAAGGGCCTTAAAAGTTCACTCAAAGCCTTGTCATTCACCTGTTACCAGTTAATCAAGATAGGACCCTAGTAGGTCTAAGAGACGTTTTCTTGGTATTAATAATTCGCTCATGATGTGGTTGATTATTTTTGCGTTTTATGTGGAAATTATTAAGCATTCGGTGTTCAATTACATAATTTTACCATTCGGTTTCTATTGCTTTTGCTGTTATTTCATCACCACTTACTTACCCACCACTTACTGGTAAGTAAGTTTTATCATTTTTCTCGCAATATAAATACGCCTACCCGGAGGTCACACATGTAAGCCTCTCTCAGTTTTTTAACCTATGTTTCTAGAGGCATTAACAAAAAAGTTATTGAATGTATAAGCTGGACGATTGCTTGTTTACAAAGTGAATATAGAAAATTGCGTGACTTGAAACTGTGTTTAATAAGGCGTACTTATATTGCGATAAAAGCGATAAAACTTACTTACCAGGTGAATATATCCTCCCAACACACCAAAATCTCTTCGAACACCGCCATTTTATTCCGCATCACACATTTCCCGCACTTAAAATTCGGAAAACACAAAACACGTTGGAACCCCTGAGTAAAGAAGAGATGCACAGCAGGGGATTATCATGACAAACATTTCTTAAACTAGGCATTTAACCCTTTACTTAAACCCGTACATGTATACTAGATTTTTCTGGTACAACTTAAATCGAACTCGTCGACTAATAGATTCGGGCTAACTTTTAGTCAAACATGTATACTAGGTCTTTCGGGTAAGCATGTAGTAAAACCATTTCAATGTTTATAGGGAAACTTGTAGTTTAACCCGTAAGTAATTTGGGTAATCTAGGTAAGATGTATATGTCTCTCTCAGACAATGGTGCTTTCGAGATAGAGCGAAATGTATTGGATCTCAAGCAAAGTTATCCGGACACAAGTTATACCAGACATCTGAAACTGCACTGTACTGTATGTCATATTAAACGCTTGCCTGCTGTAAAACACAAGTCGAAAGACATATTTATCACTTATCACGTTGCAATATAGATCGATGGGAGAGTCAGATGATTATGTCAGGTTTGAACTCGCTTTTTGAAAATGTCCAAAATATCCTTAATGAAAAATGAGATGTAAATAAACTCTTGAACAAATGCCAACGTGCTTTCTAATCAGCTAGCTGTATATTATGATTGCACTATTGACATACCATCATATATACCAAACTTTGTTCAATATATGGCGAAATGTATACACTGTCAAAATGTCACGTGATTTTGGTCAATGTTGTGAATATTTCGGCCATTTTTTAGCCGAACACGAGCTTTTTACATATCGTTATTTCCCAAAAATGATCAATACTGCTAAACCAACCGCATTATGACCACGATAAGATTACGCTTAAAGTAAGAATTATCGTTTTTCCAAGCGAGTAAAATAAGGAGCAAAAAACAACATAGTTGTGGCACATTTACATTTTAAAAAGTGGATAGTCTTTACGAAAGCATGTGCCCATGTACATCTTATATCTACTTATTCGGTCATCCTGCATGTGTATTTGTTGCAGGGCAAAACTTTTGTAAATCTCATCATGTCTGTTTACATATGACGTGTACTAAGTGTCGGTAAACTTTAAAAGTTAAAATCATGTCTGAGTCAGATATATGAGGAAAGCTTGTAGTTCAACCCGTAGGTCATTCAGGGATCACTGTGTATGTATATGTTCAAGAATGCCGTGTATCTAAGCAGCACGATTTGAGTGGAAATAGTTGAGCTAAAGTATGCCTTTTTTAGTACACTCACATAAATTGCAAAGTTTAATTTAAACACACATTCAAAGACGATATTTTATTTCTTTCCAAAAGTTATATTTCTTGCAACGTTGTCATATTAAAGGCATCGTTTTCGATCAGATTGACGATACGACCTGAAATGTGAAAAAAGAAACCATTTAAAAAGGAAATGGATATCTACAGTTTATTCTAAAATCTCTTTCAGAAAGCGAAAATGCATTTATCAAACACAACGTAACACGTTTTTATTCAATACCACAAGACAAAAAGTTTACACTAAACGAATAGATATCCAGCCAAACCCGTCGGAAGTCGGCTTAATTTGACACGGCCATAGGTTGAACCGTTGGAATTCCAAAGAGTAACATTTCCTATATTGAGCGTTCAACTTAAAAATCATAATTGTTATCTGCGACAACATCTTTAACGCTTACGTTTTATGGCGGCGCATGAATATTCATTGCAGAGTTCGTCGTTACAACAGATCGCACAGATGTTCGTATTCCTCTTCCCTAGAAGCGCGTCTCCTTGGTGGTAGGCATCCTTTATTCCATTCACAAGACTCTGGCACGTCTGCATGAACAGTTTATAATACTAAATCACAAGACGAATTTTGATGAAGACATCAAAGACGCGGTTGAAAAGTTTTAAGTGTGAATATATATATACAAGGACCATGCTATTTTCTAAGTATTTTGCGACAACTGTTAAATACTTTCTATGTACAAAAACAACCTTGTACCAACCCTGAGATCTAAGCAGCTAGTATAGTGCTCAACTGCTGAGTTGCCCGCTACAGACGTCGTCCGTGCAAAGCACGCCTGAATAAGGTAAACACATTTAGATGGTGTTTATAAGATACGATAATCCTGTACATGGTTTGTAGCATAAAGTTATTGACAAACTATGTTATAATGAAAAAATAACAGGTAACGAATTAAAGGTGGTCGCTCATGATGTTTTTTTTTTTTAACCAAGTTATGACTATCCGGTTATGAATCTGATAACCCTTATTTCATCATCATTATTATTATCTATGATATGGGAATCGCAGAAAAAAAATAATGCAGTATAATTAGTAGATTGGTATAATAAAGGCATAGAATTTATACAGCACTTATTCGATTATCGTTCGAAGGACTTTTACAAATTCGAAGATATTAAATATTTATACAATATAAAAAATAACGATTACCTAAAATATTATCAACTAATAGCCTGTTTACCACAGTCAAACAAAAGCGTAATTAAGACACGAGAAGTAAGACATGTTAATATTTATAACCAAAGGCAATGTGTTACCCAAAAAGAATGTACCGCGTATTTGTCATGCAAAATCACCTACCAGATACACTTGTATACTGTTTTAGCAATTCATATATGTGCTCATTAAATTATTACTCTTAATATCAATGTAGAAACTCTTGATGTAGCACGAACGTCTTGCAATACAGCAAAAAAATAAATTCGGTTATTGCATTGCAAATTTTCGTGTTATAACCACAGTGGATTTTTTTTTGAGCTGGACTTGATCTTTCCCGCTCTTTTACAGGATGTGGATAACAGGATAGCCCCTTTTTTAACCAGGTCCTAATTTTAAATAGTGGCTGTGTAGCGCTATCGTTAAGCGTTGTACCTAAGTTTTAACAAAACAATATTTACTTTACCTCATTATAGTCGCAAACCCGGAACCGCTGGCAGTCTTCCGGGTACGGTTTGGCTGCCGGACGACCTTCGTGCCCATCACATGACATACACATCCGAATGTTGGTGTCTGTAAAAGACAAATCAGATGTTTGGACTTGAATCCTGTTAATAATACTGTATAAGCATTTGTAAATATCATAGTATTGAAGTTAACGTCTTGACCAGATGCAAATATCTCACTATCTACCAATTAAAACCCGCTAATGACCTTTAACTCAAACAAAGATTAATTTATAAAGACGCAAGTACGAACTTTTTTTCAGGCCACACAGTCCGTCATTGCAGTAGTCTCCCCTGGTACAACAACGGCTACACGCCACCATTTCTCCGGTAAGGGCTCGCTTGTTCTCGTGACCACATACCTAAAAATATCACATATGATATAATACACATAGATATTATTCCGAAATTATAGATGATCATTGACACAAAATATAAACAGGACTGAAAATCATATAACTACCTAGTTGTGATTAAAATGGCAATAAAAATATCATGCTGATCGGACGCTATTTACGGGAGCCTATGAACAAAGTAGTCTATGACACTTCGACTTATTTCCATTGGACTAATTGTTTCCAACTGGAATATGTATTTTCATCTGTTATTTGGTGATCAAATTGAAGCTTGTAACAACTTATAAAAAGTAAACTCAAACAATATGTAAGGACCTCGTAAGTATTACCCAATATGACTCCTGACTTTCAAAGCAAACTCTTAGTTAATATAGATATTACACATTACTATAAAATCATGCCGTTGAAAAAAAAATCTATAAGATAATTAATAATAAAAAATAAAAAGTTACTCACATAGCTGCGAATTAAAATACTTTGTTTTAAGCGTCCTACCTTTTTGGACCTACAGCCTGCATCATACACCAGGCGCTGGTCTTGGGTAACAACCAAATCGGTGTAGCAAGTCTGAAACAGTCATGAAACAGTTAGGGGATGGTAAGTGTAAAATGTCTGAAACAGTCGAGTGATAAATTGTGAAGCATGTCAGAAATACTCTGCAAAAAAAGTGAAGCATGTCTGAAACAGTCGGGAGATTTTAAGCAAAGCATGTCCAAAACAGTCGGGGATGGTAAGTGTAGCATGTCTGAAACAGTCGGGAGATGGTAAGTGTAGCATGTCTGAAACAGTCGGGGATGGTAAGTGTAGCATGTCTGAAACAGGCGTGAGATGGTAAGTGTAGCATGTCTGAAACAGACGGGGATGGTAAGTGTAGCATGTCTGAAACAGTGGTGAGATGGTAAGTGTAGCATGTCCAAAACAGTCGGGGATGGTAAGTGTAGCATGTCTGAAACAGTCGTGAGATGGTAAGTGTCGCATGTCTGAAACAGTCGGGAGATGATAACGCCCAATCTGACTTAAGTACTCGATCTCTCTTGCTTGATTACAAAGTATTTCGGATACAATTTAATCACATAGAAGCAAACCTTATGGCTTGTCTAATGATTTAAAAAGAATGTGTATATGTTAACAATAATGATCTTTATATATTTATCGGCATTTAATTATGACATGATATTAGTTTGTTTTTTTTTCTTTTTGGTTTCATTTGACGATTATCGTTTCTCGAAACTCCCCAACTTCTTATCAATAATCATGAAAGTATATCTCGGTTCCCGGTACCTCTTGTTCGGAGCATTCCGTAAAGGTCGTGCAGTCTTCCAGGGAATTTGCGCGGCTACAAAGTCGGCATCTCAGGTACCACTGGGCCTCGCTGTCTGTGATGTACATAATAAAGAATAACCTAAGGCACTTGATTTCCTTTCTTTATTGACAGATGCCGAATGTAAGCTTATTGTATTTATATGTTACCGTTAAGGCGCACAATTTAGGTTGAACAATACAATAGTTGTGTTTGTTTTTATTTTAATGCATTATCATGTTTAACTCATGAAACTTTAACGATCAAAGCAAAAAAAGCAAATGATTTGTGTAAAGATTAAACAAATATTAGCGATGTTTTGGCACTTTTTACTAAGGGATTCGTGGACACGTAGATAGCTGTTAATTCATAAACCAATTTATGAAAGCTACGAAAATGATATGCTTGTTTTTGTTTTTATCGGGATCGAGTTCTTGTTTTGGTTTGCCATTAAGCATTCTTTCACTTTGTTTTGACATTAACTTTTGGCGGTCTGATCTTAGAAACGTGGATCGCTTTCGGTAAGATTTGTGTTCGTGTATTATATGTGAACGAACTCATAATGCATGGGATCTAACAGCTGATAATTGTCAAGCCTGAAAAATAGTCTAGTATCTGTTTGCCTATGCGGAATTCAGGCCGAATTCAGTAAAAGGGGCTTAAACCCCGTTACAAAATTGTTTCCAGCCATTTATATTCCTTCCAACGAACCTCTTACTGTTCGATGAAAATGTTCAAGCAAAACATATCGTTTATGCATGTAGTCTGAAGTAAAAATCTGTCAATCCTTATTTCAAGATTAATCATGAACTGTATGACCCCTGTATGACTCGTGACTCTTGTGGCTTTTTTACCCTATAATGAACTCTGCATTTGTCCATTTGTCAAAGCTCAAATATAAATTAACATACAGTCAATCCTCTCTATGTTGGTCATTGGGACCTCGGAAAATACGTCGAGCGTTCGATATAACCAAAATACAAGAAGTGTATAACTAAACCCAACACATCCGAAAACAGTTCGACATAACCAGAACATCGAAATAACATCGAGTTCGACATAGCGAGTTTCGATTGTAATTTCAAAGTTTTAACATTACCTTTGACGCACAGTAGAATGTGAAGCGTAAACAGTAGAACGCCTGAAATTAAAATGATATGTTGGGTTGATTGTTCAGAACTTTGTTAGTTAACAATGCTGTAACCGGAATTACGGTCAATTTTAAAAGTTAAACTATTTGATCATGTACTCATGTATTTAAATAAAACAATCACAGCTGGAAGAGTAGTCTCAAATATTGTTAGTGATACTGTAGCTCACAGGTATGTCTATGGAAATTCCAGAGCAGTAAAGCTTTAAAGGTTAACAAAAATGACTTAAACAACGTTCTTAACTTTAAATAATAATAATAATAATAATAATAATAATAATAATAATAATAATAATAATGATAATAATAATAATAATAATAATAATAATAATAATGATAATGATAATAATAATAATAATAATAATAATAATAATAATAAATAATAATAATGATAATAATAATAATAATAATAATAATAATAATAATAATAATGATAATAATAATAATAATAATAATAATAATAATAATAATAATAATAATGATAATGATAATAATAATAATAATAATAATAATAATAATAATAAATAATAATAATGATAATAATAATAATAATAATAATAATAATAATAATGATAATAATAATAATAATAATAATAATAATAATAATAACTTTATTTAACGAAGGTTACATACTAAGTATACAACCATTACAGACATACTACTTATTTCCAGCATGGCCTTCACACAAAAAGTATTACAAAAACACATATATACTAACTTACATATTAAGCAACATACAAAACATACAATCACACTATCACTATCATACTTTTCTCATGTAATTCAACATAATTATACATGTTTTCAACATTTCATCGACAAACACAACTCAGTTTAATATGATGATTATAAATTAAAATAATTTCATCCTGTAAATAATGTAGATATATTCAGTAAAACCACATTCAATCAATATATTTTAAACATTTACATATTTGGTAGTATCCATTACAAGTTGTTGCAAGAAGTTCTGAACAATCGACCAAAACAATATGGCCTAAAAAAAAATACATTTGGTTCGGGTTACCCGACCCTACCTACGGAATAGGCGCCGACCCTAACGTTTTTATAGTCAGTTTGAAAAAAAAAATGAAAAAAAAAAAAAAAATCTTTTTTTTTTGCTTTTCAATATGTAGTTTAAAATCTTAAGTGCTTATACAGAAGATAACTTTAACACCATTCTCCAATGATGAAAATGACATTCTTATATAAAGCCTAATAAAAAAAAATAATAAAAATAAAAAGCCTACCTACCCTACCTATTTTTGAAAAGAATGTAACCCTAACCAAACAATTTTTTTTTAGGCCTATGCTATAACAACAATTACGACAAACGCCAGAAATATATAATATGCATGTACACATTTAATGACGACTCAATTGACGCTTTGTGCTAACGCATACTTGAAATGTAAAGAATTAAGAATTTAAGTTTGTATTAAAACGTATTAATATACCGATATCATATTTTATTTAAATTATAAGAATACTCACTAAAATATCCTTTCATTCTGCTTTTCCTTTATATACATTCAAGTGAAAGAAAAACACCAACATGTATGAACTGTGTCAAAAGCCTTATCTGTTTCTACTTGCCATTAGGTAATACTAGAGAGTCCCCTGATAACTGATTCAGTCAGTAAGTACTGTTACAAATAAGTCATAAAGATCATTATATATGGCAACTAGGATGTCATTAAACATCACTATTCCGTTTCTAAATCTCGAAGGATAGTTCACAGCATTTCTATACTTTGTCTTGTTTTATTCTTTATTTTCTTATGATACTTTCTTAATTAGACTATATGAAAACATAGTTTTTTTAAGCTGTAAGCCGCAGGGCCTGCATACTTTTATAACCGTAAATCGATATCTACCAATGAGAGATCGCAATAACATTTAAACATTTGAAGAATTAATGCGCGCACGGGCGTACCAACCCCAGTGTTGTTAGAACTGCGTTGGCGAACGACCTTATTTACATTACCAATCTGCTCTAATTGGCTTGCTACGGAGCTGCGGTCTGCATATAAAGAAGCTTGCTACGGAGCTGCGTTCTGCATATAAAGTAGCTTGCTACGGAGCTGCGTTCTGCATATAAAGTAGCTTGCTACGGAGGTGCGTTCTGCATATAAAGTAGCTTGCTACGGAGCTGCGTTCTGCGTATAAAGTAGCTTGCGACGGAGCTGCGTTCTGCATATAAAGTCTTGCTACGGAGCTGCGTTCTGCATATAAAGTCTTGCTACTGAGCTGCGTTCTGCACATAAAGTCTTGCTACGGAGCTGCGTTCTGCAAATAAAGTAGCTTGCTACGGAGGTGCGTTCTGCACATAAAGTCTTGCTACGGAGCTGCGTTCTGCAAATAAGGTAGCTTGCTACGGAGCTGCGTTCTGCACATAAAGTCTTGCTACGGAACTGCGTTCTGCACATAAAGTAGCCTGCTACTGAGCTGCGTTCTGCACATAAAGTCTTGCTACGGAGCTGCGTTCTGCACATAAAGAAGCTTGCTACGGAGCTACGTTCTGCACATAAAGTCTTGCTACGGAGCTGCGTTTTGCAAATAAAGTAGCTTGCTACGGAGCTGCGTTCTGCATATAAAGTATTGCTACGGAGCGAAGCTGCGTTCTGCACATAAAGTAGCCTGCTACTGAGCTGCGTTCTTCACATAAATTAGCTTGCTACGGAGCTGCGTTCTGATTAATAGAAAACACAATTATTGTAAAATCGACGGTTACAAAAGCGCAATATAAAACGCAAAATAAACACGTACTAAATCAAAATCGTATAATTAGTTTCTTTTTATAATTGTAATTCATTTATTTGTATATTTTCTATGTTTAAAAATAGCCTTAAATCGGCCTGCTACAATTTGTGAATATAGTCATGTAATGCCGAATGGAACGTGAAAGTGTGTGAAGATTTCTCAGTTTGTCCCTATTATTTCAGCACCCAGTCTTGAGCATATTGCATATACATATTCATAAACCACTGATAAAAATATGTTCGTTTCGTCCACTAGTGACATAACTTCACTAGAAGTTGTACAAGAGTTACCATTCCTTCATATTGCACAACTACACATTGCTATTTATCAATGTTCAAATTAAATTCCTTCCAGTAGTTTCCAAGTGACGATTTGTATGAAACTTTCAAGTATAACGAGGGGAGATCACTCTGTAACAAAGTGACCAATGGTCATAATTCCTGCAATGGGTACAACTCGCATTGTCATCAATCAATGGGTCTTTTTAGAATCCACGTGTGCAAAATGGCATAAATATGATGAATGACAATAAAGGAATAGCAGCTGCTGTTTATTAACTTCATCATCACAGACACAGTTTTAAAACAATAATGTATAACTAGCACCAAAACATCAACTATCCTAATATAAAAATCAATGAGGGTATTTCCTTCATTAACAAGGTCAAGAAGGGCCATTCTTAGCTTAGTACTATCTACATCAGTTTGAAGTTAAAGGCATAGTCAGTGGGCTGATTGCTCAGAACATTGTTAAATATAACGAATTGATTAACGACATCACTGTTAACTTAAAAAAGGTGGACTATTTTATGATATGATCATATCTTTCAATAAAAAAGTAAAACTTAAACAGTTGCTTCAAATCCTTTAAGAAATACTGCAGATCATAAAGTGTTTTCAAGAATGTTCAAGCGCATAAATGATTTAAAAGTTAACAATGATGATGTTAACAACCATTAACAAAGTTCTAAACAATCTGCCAATTAAATTTTAATGCATACATCACATTCACACCATTTGTACAAATCGACAAACTGAAATAGTATCTTTCAAGCATTAAATCTACGAACAGTAGGCTTTGTTGGCTCAAACTCCATTTGCTTGATTTCCTCGTTGCTTCGAATTAGATGTAAAGGACCTATTTTTCAAACTGAATGTAAGCATTCCCACTTGGCTCAAATTTGGCGAGGCTCAAGGTGTTATCGCCAGTTCCTGGGAATTCAAGTTTTTGTGGTTAGAGTGTACTTGCAATAGGCAGCAATCATTCCAGACTATAACCTCTATTGCAATATAGTTCAACTTAAGAAAATTAACGCAAGTAATACTAGTGGTATCTTGTGCATGGCTAAGTATTTACGCGATTACAAAGATAACGTCAACGCGGACTGTATAAATCATGCCAAGTTCATCAGTCTTGTTCACTTCACACCCTCCTAAAAAGTGTATCAAAGAAATACGTTTCCCGAGAGTGTCGGCATTGTCAATTCCTTACATTCATGAGGTAACCTCATTTACAAAATTAAATTAAGATAAAGACACCACAAATACCGTACCGCATTTCAAAGAAGGACACTATATGTCCACATTAACATGTCACATTTGAAGACTATTCCAAACATATCCAATTACATATTGTGGTAGTATGTTCTGATTACATTAAAGGTAAGATACATATGACTAGTTGCATTTTAACAACTTAAGATTATAATTAAATGTTTATCACGACTTGTTGTACTGTAAATTTCCTGCTTATGTAACTATGACACGTTTCCCGAGGGAGCCAGTGTTGTTGATGACGTCAATGTGTGCCTGCGGGGCCTCCTCGAAGCTGTATTCCTTACACACATGGGGCCGTAACCAGCCCTCTTCCAGGCCCTTCTTTATACCGGCGTGCATCTCTGACCATTCATCCTGGGAGGAAAAACTTAATTTATTAAAATATTTATTGAAATGAACTTGTCCAAGATAAAACTCCTGTTCACATTCCATCCAAATTTGGTAATGATTGGACAAAGGTTTCTAAAGTAATTTGGTCCGGCAATACCAGTTTTGGGTAATTTCTTTAGTTAAAGGGCAATAACTCTTTTGTGACTACAGCAACTTGGCTAGTTATCAAACTCATCCGAGGTATAATGACCATTAACATTCTTACCCAGTTTGGTAATGATTGGAGGAATACAGGAATGATTGTGTAAGGAATACAGCTTCTCAAGTTATTTTATCCGGTTAGACCAATAATTTCTATGATTAAAGAGCGATAACTCTCAAATGACTGAAGCTATACAGCTAGTCATCGAACTAGTCCGAGATATTATGCCCATATTCATTTTGACCACAAGTGGTGGTGATTATACACTTTGAAGAATTAAAGGGGGCACTTTGGGCTCAATCAAGATAAAATCTTGAATTAATAGTGGTACGCGTGTCTCAACTCATAACATGATTCCTAGGCTGAGTTGACTTTAAATACACATATAATGTAAGAGTCCACAATTGTATGTATTAAATGCTTTATATAAGGCCTTCCTCAGACATCCTTCATTGTTTATGGTCCCCGGCAGTCAGCCTGAGGAGAATATGAGTTTTTCAAAATGTTAACTGGCCATAAAAAGTCTTACAAAGACACTATGATTAGGAGACTGAAATTGGACAGTATTATTGGTGTACAATATACAGGTTAAAGTATTGCCTTTACCCTAACTTACAAAGACACTGAGATCATTGGATTAAAGGACTATAATTTGACAGTGTTATTGGTAAACATGTAATACAGTTGTAATAACTCTTCTTATTACTACCTTTACGCCAGTTTGAGAAACGCCTTCTTACCTGCGATGCATTCATGAGGATCATTCCAGTGTAGGTTGATTCCTTCTGCATTGTCAATCGGGGGTTAATTTCTATGTTACCACGGCTACCAACAGCCTGTACAATGTATAATACAATGACTGAAGTTGTAATCAAAATTATTTGTACACTACTGGTTTTAAATGGGTTTCCACAGATATAAAATGTACCAATGGTATTTGACAAGATACTACTTATAACTTATAACGCAAACATTAGGTTCAATTCATATATGCTCATGTTCATGAATACAATGTGTTATATCATACTAGTAACTTATGTAATTTTTCTTTAAATTTAATTGTTTTGTAAAAAATACCGCCATTCATCAGCATAGGGCAATAAAAAGTATTTATATCTCTAGAATATGCAGTTGTTGTTTTTTCTCACCAATTTCTGACCAGAATTTGGCCCCATCCCAGAGCTTAAACATACACTGTTTCCCAAATGTGAAAATAAAATTCCCAATGGAAGATTGTGTATTCTTAAAGAAAAAAACTTAATTACATTATTTTATCTCCTGTCTATTTTTGTTCCTCTTCTTGGCAAAATTGAAATTCCCAATTTTGATAAAAAAGACACAATTTTCTCAATCAGAAAGGCGCCAGTCTCATTCCAAAATCATGGTTGAGAAACACTAGTATGGCGAAACAACGTACCACTATAATACCATTCTTGTTGATGATTGTCATGTCTGTTTGCAGGTTGACATTGGCCAACATCTCGATAATGATATCTGGCCCTACCCCTCCTGTTTCCTCCTGTGGTAACGTGCAATATAACTGGGTTAATGACATTATTTAACGAGATGAGGTGAAACATTATAAATCTGTATTAACCTCATTCTGTTTATTGATATTTTTTTACATTTTTCTTTGCACCACTTATTATAAAATATCAAAATAGTACTTTATTATTATTTTGTTTTAAACTAGAGCTGTCACAGAAGTGACGAATACCCCTAAATTGTGCCTGGACACCGGAATGACAAACTATTTCTTTTAAAAGAGGCAACAACTCCCAGGGTAATTGTACACTGCATTTCCACTTTTTTTCATGCTTAACCATAGTACGTTGTTTAATTAAAATCAATTGAGTTATTCAGAAGTTATGTAGCTTACAAAACAAAGTAACAAAGAGCAGTAACTCAGTCATTAGCTGAAATAGAGTTATGGTTCTTGTACACCTCACTTCCTCCCATTGTCCTTAACCATTGTAGGAAGTTTAATTAAATTCCATCAAGTGGATTTAGGTTATGGTACGCACAAGGAAAAGTAACTAATGGCAATAACTCCATAATCAGCTTAAATAGAGTTATGGTTCTTGTATACTGCACTTTCTCTCATTGTGCTTTAACCATTGTCTGAAGTTTAGTTAAAGGGAGAGAGAGAGAGAGAGAGTGGGAGAGAGAGTGGGAGAGAGACTGAAAGAATGTTTATGATATATATATCAGAAAGGCGCCAGTCCTATTCCCAATATAATATATAAACAAAACTAAGTGAATACCAGTATCTTTTCTGTATAATCAGGTTCCTTATGGTTGAACACTGCAGCTGCCCCTTGACTAGAAACCATGTCCATGCCCTCTTGTGTACCTGCTGTACCCAACACTTTCAGCCCCTTAGCCACAGCTATCTGTACGCAAGCAAGGCCCACCTACAATTAACCAGGTCAATCACAATCCATAGCCTTTAATTAAGAAATAATTGAAATTATAAAAATCCTATAACCACAATGTTCATATCAGTCAAATGATTATATAGAGAATTATTGACATCCTTAATAAAAAATAAAGTATAATATGTTATCAGAGGAATGTTATAATTCTTGATTAATTTAACATTTCAATAATCTTAGGAATAGTCACATTGAATGCATGTCAATAAAATAATATTTTGTATAGACATGAATACACTCTTACAGCTCCACTGGCCCCGTGCACAAGAACCGTGTTGCCAGCCTTTAACTTTTCACGTGCCCTGAAAAAAGTAAAGTTAATGCAGTTTTAAATGTTTTATTATTATTATTATTATTATTATTATTATTATTATTATTATTATTATTATTAAAATTATTATTATTATTATTATTATCATTAAAATTATTATTATTATTATTATTATTATTATTGTTATCATTATTATTATTATTAATATTAATATTATTATTATTATTATTATTATTATTATTATTATTATTATTATTAATATTATGTGGAAATGGAGCTAATGTTAGTATGTGTCAATATGAGAACTTTTTTGTATGTTTGAAATGATTCATAAAATGCTCAATTCACAGAACTACACATTAACGCACCATTCACTTAATAGGTAAAATGGTTGCTGACTACAGAACTAATGAATGAAAGCATTCAACCATTACATGGAAAAAAAGCAGACAAGCAGTTAAAAAGTTAGTTGCATTACAAACGGGAATTGCGTACTTAATGCAGAGAGCCCTATATGCGGTGTAGCAGGGGATGCCAACTCCTGCACCCTGTGGGTAGGTCAAGGTCGCGGGTAGATGACCCATCAGGGCTTCCTCAGCTATGGTGAACTCTGCATAGCCGCCTGACGTGTTCTTTATCACATAGACTTTGTCCCCAGGCTGAAGAAAGGCAGGTACCGGTAAGTGAGTGTTAGTTTTGTTAATTTAAGTCAGGCTTTTTTGAGGTATGTTGGTAATGAACTTGACCAAATATGGAACTGCCAAATGTTATCAATTAAACTGTGTTTTGGGAACATTAACTCTAGGAGTAACCATATACCAACATGTCGAAATAGGGATTTCTGCATCATTTGAGAGGATTTTCTTTAGGGAATGGGATCAGAACATGAGACACATGGGATGCCTCGAATCAAGACTTCTGAACAAATGATTATTTTTCTAGTGCTATGAAGCTCTCAAGGGTGAAGCTCATTATTCAGCACATGTCTGGACATTCAAACTAAAAAAATAATTAAATTAATAGGAACAGTAACAGGTGAATCAATAATAAAAGCAAACAACTAAAACAACACTCGCTCCTCATGCACCCAGTTTCACTATAGATATACTGATATCATGCCTTTCATTCTTACACATAACACAGAGCCCTGAAAGCAGTGAAGTAAGGTATCCCGACCCCTGCCCCTTGCTGAAAGGTCAGACTCTCTCCCAGCGTACTTGTGTCTGTTTCCTCAGCTACACTGTACTCTGCATAGCCATCAGCCACATACATCTTCCGAGACACAAACACTCTCTCCCCTGGCTTAAGTGTAGGCAAAATGAGATAGTTTTGATGAATAAAGATAAGGATCTGAAATTCTATTGAATTCATCAATTGATCTCCTTAATAAAAGTTGAATATAAATGCAATAATGTAGGATGTTTTTTTTTATAATTTATACAGAAGCATCTTCGATTGCTCAATAAATATTTATAGATGTACATGTATACACACAGCAATATCCCTGAATACTGGTGAATATTGCTAACATTGTCTAAATTTCCCAAAGGAAGAAGCAAGATATACCTTGAACTTTGTGACTTTTGATCCTACATCTTTAACAATGCCTGCCACATCCGACCCTGGGATAAAAGGAAGGGGTGGTTTGATAGCGTATGTGCCACTGCGAATGTATGTGTCCACTGGATTAACTCCTGCAGCTTTCACCTCAACCAACACCTGAAAGTGTGTGAAGTACATTTACATGACTGAATATGGGGAAATATTCAACATTATGTAGAAATACATAGCAATTTTCTTTTTAAGCAATTGTTTTTAAATACATTGACAATGCTGGTTTATTTCTTATGCTATATTTTTCATACATTTTTCAAGATAAATGCGCACATGAGAAGATAAATGATAGCACAATTTAATACCTGTGTATCTGATGGCGCTGGTACAGGAACATTTGTATCCACTTTCAGCACTTCCGGTCCACCAAACTGAGCCACTCGAACTGCTCGCATCAATGCCCTGCCTGCCATCTACATGTAGTTTCAAAATTCAAAAAGCATTCAGGTATACTTTCTAAATATTTTCTCATTTGTTATGTATCTTTGTCTGTCAAGTACATGTATAAAAATACACAACATACTTGTATAACATCCATTAAGGCGGATAATGTGATAAAACTAAAATCATTTTATCAGTATACAAGAATGAAAGCAATAATAATTGTGTATTCTCTAGCGGATTTAGAGTGGAGTGCACCAGGTGCGCATCCCCTTTAGAATTGTCCATCTTTACTTTTTCATTTCAACATGGGAGAGAAAAAGTAATAAAATGCGCGAAAAATTCACCATTTCTGACCATAAATTGTTAAAATTTTATTACAGATGTAATGTCAAACCCCATGCACATGGTTATGCCATATGCTTTAGGTTCTGAGGAAGTGGCATACATTGTATGTCGAAAGGTTGCGCCCCTAAGTTACACCCCCTCCAATGTCAATTGCTGGGTCTGCCCCTGGTATAGTCTAAAGCAATAGACGTGTTATACGGGATTCTTCCAATCCCTAAAAAGTGAAGGATTTGCCATATCAAAAATCTTTAAAAAAATCCATCAACGTACAATTATTTGGACTACCCCTGGTATTGATCTTTTAATTTAGAGTACTGGTACATGTACATGTATGTATAAAAAAAACTGCTGAAAAATGATAATGAGTTGATAGAATGAAATCATTTCTAGCATCCTTCGCTTGTTAATTAAAGTCATTTATAACTTATAGTGTGTCCGAAATTATAGATATATCCGAAATAATATATAATATCATTAAACAAAGCAAACCATATTTAAAATGACATGTCATGTATCATGTAATGCAATAATACAAAGATGATACATGATTATTCAGTTGCTACAAACCTTCGAAATTGACAACAATTCGATCAAGAGAAAAAATAGTGTTCCAGTTTATCTCCTAGATTATACTGAAGGAGCAGACAACAGTTCTCACACCTGGGATCTCCTGCGCAGTGATTTCCCCTGTTACATTTTTTCTCCATATTGTTTTAATATTTCTTCTTATATTTTAGAATGTGCGTTCATTTTATTATGCCAACCGACTATACATAGGTGTCGACCTCAATGATAAATATAAGTCTCGTATTTTTAGGGCATAGTGCGCAGATAGAATGTAACCCTTGGTTATCAGGTACGTTTACCCTGGTTCTTCAACATTTGCAAGTGCTAAACACTGACACACGGGACTGTTTATCTCCCGAGGAACACAGCTTCATGTAGTTGATTAGTGGTGAGGCGGGATAGGGTCGAACCTGTGACCTTCGGTTGATAGTCCAGTGTTTAACAATTAGACCAAAGACCTAACACTTTATATGTTCGCACAATAATGATTTTATAGCACATCTACAATACGTTAAAAGGCAGACCGCTACAAAAAAAACGGCAACAAAACAGTTGAGCGGGCACTGGGTACAGAGTGTACGTAAGGCTTATCTTATTTTTTTAAGTGATGGGCATTAACGTATTGTGAATTTCAAGTCACAGTGTCGGCGCTGTGTAGTCACATCTATTTCATAACATTTTTCGTTTCTATACATGTAGTTGGGATTCAAATGTATTAAATGGCGTACTCTTATCCTCCGAATGCTGATGATGAACTGAAGAAAAATGCACATCGCGGGAAAACATGTTTTAACTTAATACATGTCGAAACTAAATTTATTCTCCAGTTAAGTACGTATACTTTCAATAACTCTCTAGGCTGTCTGGTTTGCATAGTTGTTTACTTTTAGCGCACCAAAATCACATGAATGATTCCAGAGTTCGATTCCTGGCCTAGACATAGGTGACTCGGTTTGTATTTCACTAAGCCTTGGATTTCTCTGGACAATCCGGTTTCAATTTACATGTTACAGTAATGATATTAGATAACATGGAAGCTAGTTTACTGCAAGTTAAAAACAAGCTAACATGGCACCGACTAAAAGTTAACTACGTATTGCGCAGAAGGGTTTTGCAAGGGATTGACAAAATTAATTTAATAAGCAGCTGATAACTGAGGCCTTTTGGCGACCATTTTAACTGCAAAAACACATTTTCGCTAAACGGGAGCTATTGATTTAATGTCGAAAAACTTAACAATCTTTGAAAAATAAATAAGTTACAATAAACTTATCTAGAACAGTACATGACTTATCGAAATCAGTCAAAACAAAGTGCACGTTTTCGATTTCTTTTTCCTGGACCCTTTCCAAATACGATATTTATGTATAAGTTGATAACGGTCAACAAGTAGGAATATCGAATCATCTTGCTTGACAGCAATACACTGAGGTTCAACCACATCATATTCTACCGACTGAAGACGACCTTCAAATTTTCCACCGCCGGCTATAACATCAATAGAACTTGTGAATTCTCTAGAAATTAACAAATATCCGTTATACAATGTCAAATGACCAGCACCAATAATAATGCTCTCCCAACATAGTTGGCCGTCCAGTCGAAAGCATTTCACCAAACCTGCCTCTGTATCGCTAACATAAGCTAGTCGAGTTAGGTGACAAACCGCTAAATGTCTAGGTTTTTTCAACAGCTTAAGTCCTCGGTCAAGCTTCGTCTTTCCCCCGACAATTCCAATGCTTGTCAGAAAAGCGATCTGAAAAGTATCTTTCTCCTTTTCAGCTAACAATATAGCGGCAGTCTTTTCAAACGTATACATTCCAAAACATGCATTTGTCAGGTAAATTATTTCGTTTCTCTTCCGCCGAATGAAATCGTAAGTTTTAACAGTTTTCTTATCAGGTATAGACATAAAGAGAATCCCTCCTGACACAGCTACATCAAACACATCTTCTTCTTTGATAATTGTTTCCAGTGTCATTGCAGCATTGTAGATTTGGACCTCTTGTAAACCTGAACAAATAAAACTTGTCAACGTCACAGATGTATAAGACCAGGCCCCAATATCACGAAAATACTTAAGTCAAATCTCAATCTCAATCTCATCTCATTTTACTACATAAAAGCATAGTATTTTTTTCAAAATCTTGAATGTTTTTTATACTTTTTGGAAACGAATATCCTCATAAAATGTGTTTTTGAAAGATTTTGACAATATTTCAAAGAAAACTTATTCTAGAACAAAAAATATACTTGAGTAATTGTTAAAAGGTAATGAATTGTACTCCAGCATATTTTGGCTGTAGAATATTTTTCCATTGGAATCTAGACCAAAGATTTCAATCAACATATTCAATGACAGAATGCGGTTTAGAAATGTGTAAAAACATATATATTTTTTCAATAACTTTTGATGTTATATGGTAAAATGAGTTGAGATTAAGTTTGAGATTTGACTTGAGTATTTTCGTGATATTTGGGCCTGTTTTTTACGCATTTTTCAAGAAAATTAATAAAAATGACTTGTCATTGACCCCATGGCCTTAATTGTGACTATAATTTCAATCCTTAGTACAACAAACACCATTCATCTAATTTAAACCAATATATGGTGTACGCAGTCATTGCAATTTGGTTTAATACCTGAATCGTTGACAATGAAATTATCCTGGTAAAATGTAATTGCAGTGATTCTGCTTCCATCGTGATGATGTTCCATTTTACTTCTGAGTTTGACTTCTCTACGAATTTCTTTTTGTATTCCTTTAGTGTTTCGTGCATTTTCCACAATATCAGCAACATCATGTTCTATCGTTGCTTCATCATCCGTTTCAAACGTGTTTCTTACATAGTCTTCTTGATCTTCAACGAAAACGTATACATTTCTTGTCCTTTTGAAGGGGTTGAGACCTCTATCTTGTAAATAGGATCTTGAATATGCAGATATTTCCCAATCTATATACCACTTGTCCTTGTCGTTCTCAGACTTCGACTTTTCTAAAATATAAGATAGATATTAAAAAAATTGGTGCGAAAGTCTGAAAATTCAAGCTACAAAATTGCTTGACAGTAAATGAGAACACATTTATGCAAAACAAGAGAATATTTCGACGAACAGTAGCGATAAAAAAGAAGCGATAAAATCCTTATTTAAGTCAATCAAACAACTAAAGACTATTCGCCGGTGTGTATGGCATACTCAAATAGCAAGTAAAATAAAGTAGAGTAAAGTTTGCTAAAGACATCATTTTTGGGAATGTTATTACGCATGGCAAAAAAAACCCACAACATTAAATGTTAATAGCACGCAGATGTTAATCGTATCCAATTTATTCTTAATTTCGAAAACAAACGTACGCGGCTCTTCAGTTTCCGGCTCCTCCTGATTTTCGTGGACATCGCCATGTGTTACATGCTGTGGAAACATGTAATTGACCGTTATTTCTTCCGACCATTTGTCACGTGGTATTGAGTAGTTGGGAACCTGGCATTGGATAACAAAATGAGCACTTTAAATAATCGAAATATTCTTTTTTATCGAAATTTTCAATTCAGATACAATATTTAATTATGCCATATTTGTTTTATTCTTCAGTGATCGACAAACATACATTAACTACACCAAACAGAATTATCGGAATGCTTCTTTCAAAAGGAAAGAAGATTTGGTACATTAGTAAGATTGTTGCTTCCTAATGTTCTCGAAACTATTTTTGTTTTTTTATAATGTTCGTATTATGTACTTCTTTTACATTCTTTAGAGTGAGACTTTAATTAGGAATTATCTGTATGATACTTACATTAAACACTTTTGCATTTATTGAAATCAAATTATTAAAAGTATATATTTTGCGAATTGAAATAAGCTATACTTAAGCCTTTGAAGCTTAAGAGGTTTCGAGAAATTGCGGCTAAGTGACAAAATATGGGCAGCTTACGAGAAGTAACAAACCTTGATGAAATATCCACACTGCACACAGTCAAAGCCCCTGTTTGGCTCCGGTATGAGGGGCTGTCTATCGATCGTATACTGAAGGCATGCCCTACAGAACACGTGACCACAAGGTAGGGACCGCGCATCAACGAACTCTTCGAGGCACACTGGACAATAATTGTCCGCGCTTGCTTCTATTGCATCTGGCGTGTCTTGTAGACGCCGGAAATCATCGGTCAGTTTTGTTACCTTTACATATTCGTATAATGTATTGCTATCTGACATATTCAGAATCCTCAACTCATCTCCACACGCAATCTAATAATTATAACACACAGTCGTTTTTTTTTACAAATTACGTTAAACACCCGAGTGTCAGGTGTTTTCTTTTAATCATTATTGTTTTAATTTCTAATTCCTCTTATTTGAATTTCACAATTTTGGTGAACTTTCCAATCATCAATGTTTCAACCATTGTTCCAATTAACAAAACGTTAGATTATACTGTCCTCCTAAACTGTACAAAGAGAGTTATTCAAGAAATTTAATACTTGTGTATTGTAGCGTTTTAAATGAAGATCGTCGGCCGTGACTTAAAACTTATTTTTCGTGTTTCATATTACATTAATTACGCAACTAATTGACCTACTTAATCTGTCGCATTAAAATACGTGTTTTTTATATTTTTGTTTAATTTGTGATCAAACTCGATCGAGTTATATCCAATGAACGGAATAGCTGGAACAAATGGTGTCAATGTAATTTGTAGCTCAACCATTTTTGCGTGGTTAGTTTGTGTGGCCCAACAGATTTGTTATATTTACTTGAATGGTTTGTGTGGCCCAACAGATTTGTTATATTTACTTGAATGGTTTGTGTGGCCCAACAGATTTGTTATTTTTACTTGAATGGTTTGTGTGGCCCAACAGATTTGTTATATTTACTTGAATGGTTTGTGTGGCCCAACATATTTGTTATTTTTACTTGAATGGTTTGTGTGGCCCAACAGATTTGTTATATTTACTTGAATGGTTTGTGTGGCCCAACATATTTGTTATTTTTACTTGAATGGTTTGTGTGGCCCAACAGATTTGTTATATTTACTTGAATGGTTTGTGTGGCCCAACAGATTTGTTATTTTTACTTGAATGGTTTGTGTGGCCCAACAGATTTGTTATTTTTACGTGGTTGGTTTGTGTAGCCCAACCAATTTGTTCGTTATGTGTGATGTGTGTTAATGCATGCATAATTTGAATGTCTTAATGTTAACACATGATCATGAGGCCAATAAAAATGATTAATCTAAACATCCAGTCAGTCAAGTACAAACACCCTTTTTACATCTTGATCCGCTCAGTGTAACTTTTCCATTGCACTTACTCCTTATTACTGCTTCCACAAACTATCACAAAGATGTATCTACTGATGGGATCTACAAATAGTAAAGAATATAATTAAACTCCTATAAAGTTTATGAATCAAGATGGGGGACAGTTAATTCTGCCATATTTAACATCGTTCGCGTTAATAAGAAACAAAGACAATTTTAAAATAGGCATTATTGTTTATGTTTTATCTAGTTTTTATTACTAGTATTTGTATTAGGGGTCCTACCCTTTATAGAATGTCTTTCTGAAAAGGTACACGCTAGCACAAATTACTTGCAATTACTGTGTTAAGGTAAAACGGCTGCATTACGAGTTAAGTACAGTGTAAACTATATTGTTAATTCCACTAGCGGAACCAGGGGTGGGGACGAGGTAGCACCCGTCACCCCCTCTCCCCTAAAATCGTCCATGTTTAAAGTCAAAAGGTTACGTTCCCTAAGTTACGCCCCTCTAACGTCAAATCAAGGACCCCTGAATTCGATTTATAATCTTAATGTAAGCTGGCCAATCCTCCCAGATATTTTTAATTATAAGCGAAAAACTAAATTACCATATGCACTTTTCATGTCAATCTAATGGAAAAAATATACGTTTTAGATTACAATATGACAAAATTTTGTAGGGAAGGGACGGGAAATAAGCATAAAAATTATTCCAACGTAAATACTTGATAGGGGAGGCAATCGCGTAGGTGATATGATGAAAAAAGGGTTATTATTTATGTTATACTATAACCTGAAACATAGGTAAAGTTACTTGCCTTAATTTGGTTACGAATAGAAAAGTTACTTCCCTTATTTCTAAAATAGCCATTTTCAAATGCGATGATTCTAGCGAAATTATAATGGAAAACATAAAATTAGCATGCATCATCGCGATCTTGGCAGTTTCATGTTATTTTGTTCCCAAATCCTTTGAGCACAAATTATTACCGATCGTAGAAGGAGATTTCCAACCAGAATTTAGGGATGTTGCCATGGCTTTCAGGTCAGTATCTGATTTCATAAATTTTAACAGTTTATTAAACTGTTAAATCGAATCATTAAATGTATTTCATCTTTAGCTTAACAAAAAATGTGTTATTCATATCTACTGACTTACCCTTATTGTTTGCATTAGGCCTAAAAAAAAATATGTCTGTTTCCTGTAACCCGACAGACAGTATTTTTTTTACTGCCGACCGTAATTTTTTTATACCCCAAAATTCGAAAAGTCAGATTTTTAGCGATCTCTGGCCTGTGGTGACAACGATAATTTAGTCGTGTCCGAAAACTTTTCCAGTTTGACAAGTTGAAACAATGGCAAAAAGCTAATTGGCTGTGACATTAAACTGCAGGGCTTTCAATAAAAATGACCCGAGCTCCCAGGTTTTGATGCACAGAAATCGTAAATGACCCGACATTGACGCATCATATATTTGTAGTATGCTTCAGTTTTGACCCGGGAGAATTTCGGTGTGTGGGTCGGTATCATCTAAAAGGAGCTTCAATGCGTGATCTGAATGTTTGTTTAACCCGCAAGAGCAATTAACACCCGAAGTGACAAGTGATTATCGATGTGGAATCTGATCGGTAACCATGTCAATTTGCAGCACTCAAACTCAATGACGTAATATTAACTCAGCCCATTATGCAAATTAGCGGATACCTTCCGCATTTTCGCTTAGTTGATGGTTTTGAAAAAGAACAATGCTAAGAAATATTTTGTTCATTTATTTTAAGTTGTTTTATTATATCACCGGTTAATTAAAAAAGTATTATTTTAAGTTTTTAATGAGTTAACAGAAAAATAAACATTTTTGTAGCACATGGTCTAAAAAGTGCGGGAAACAGGTGCACGCTAACTTCCTGTCAATTTTATTGAAAGTGAAAGGAGAACTGTGTAAATCGTTGTCAGTGTTACAGTTTAGTTCTATACCAAAACTGTATTGTATAACAGTTATGGTTATGCCCTTTATGAAAATACAATGTTGCAATATTGGCAATAGGAACGTTTAATGTTTTTGTTTACTTCCGGAAAAAAAAGATAAACGTTGAAGTGAAACTGAAAGTTAAAGTAAGAAAGATGTCATCGAAACTGAACAATCGCTGGTACATATTGGAATTTGACAAGGATGCATTGGGTTACATAAAGAACATGCATTAACTAAATAACACGTTCATCAGAGTCAAAACATATTTTTCCAAGATTTGACTCTGGGAATTTTTAATCACCTAAGTCAAGAAAAGAAAATAAGACAAGGTATTTGATTAAAAGTTATATTGATTATTTTTCATCATGCTTGAGATTTTTACAGAATGGACAGTGGATCTAATACAGCAGATCTTTATAAAACACTGGAAATTGTTGTTGTTTTTTAAGTTTTGGAAACTATTTAATGAAGGTACTGTACGTGTACTAGTTTTCCTGTTTTACTGTTTAAACTAGAAATGTGTCCATAGGACACGGATGCCCCCACTTCGATTTTTTGTCACAGAAAATAAGCCATAATGATTATTCAGGATAAATGATTAAAGCGATTTCCATGGCTTTCGAACTTGATCAAGATATTATGGTCACAAACATGTGTTAAAAGTTTGGTGAGGACTGGACAAACAGTTTTCAAGAATTAGATCGGAAACAATCTTCGGGACGTATTTTTCAAGTCTTTTTTTGCAAATAAAGGGCCGTAACTCCTAAATGACAAAAGCGATTTCCATGGCTATCGAACTTGATCAAGATATTATGGTCACAATCATGTATGTAAAGTTTGGTGAGGATTGGACACATACTTTTCAAGAATTAGATTGGAAACATATATTTTTGAAGTATTTTTGGCAAAAAAGGGCCGTAACTCCTAAATGACTAAGGCGATTTCCATGACTATCGAACTTGATCAAGATATTATGGTCACAAACATGTGTTTAAAGTTTGGTGAGGATTGGACAAACGGTTTTCAAGAATTAGATCGGAAACAATCTTCGGGACGTACGTATGTACGTACGGACAGACAGACGTACGGACAAGGGCAACCCTATATGCCGCCACTTTGTGGGGGCATAAAAAGAAAATGGTATTAATTTTTGATCAGTCAGTCTAAGCTTATTTATACTGATTCTAGTCTATTTAAACCTATTCTAGTACAATCTATCATTTTATAAAGTATTGATTTATATTATTACCCTTAAAGCGTAAAGCACAACTATATCAGGCCTTTGTGACCAGTGTTGACCAATCAGGGTCTACACTGTTCGCTGCCGAGTCAGTAGGTAAGGTTTAAGTGTCCACGCAGTGAACAGCGTAGACCATAGGTCTACACTGGTCCCAAAGACCTGTACAATTCTGAGAGCGCTCTAAGAGTTAAATGGTTTAGTCATTGATTCTAGTCATTTATCATTCGAAGTATTGATTTATATATGTTTTGTGGAGATTCATGCCAGTTCATGTTGTAACAGCAGTTTGATGCTAGTCAGATTTTATAGTCTAGTTATGATTCTTACCATGTCTAGCCAACTGTTTGTTTTATAATAGTTGCCATGTACATTTAATTGTAATACAACTTGATATTATTACACAGTCTATTTTAAAATAGTTTGTGCAATAATATCATGTTTTATTACTACAAAATGTAAGCATTTGAAAGTTTTGTTTAAAACATTTGCCAAAAATATATTGTCTAAATGTTATTTGATTCACTTTTTTACTGGGTTATATTTGCCAAGTGTAAAGATGAACTGCTTCCCTGGTGAACATACTGACAATGCTCAAAATTGCACATATTGTTGCCACCGCTGGGAGTCGAACCCAGGTCTTCAAAAGGATGCATTTTACAACTGAAATACATGTACAATGGCTGTCAAGCTTGCAGTTTTAGCTTATTTAAGGCAGAAAGTTTGACTCTATATCGTCACGTTAGTGCAATAACTCAATAACTGCATATAAATATAGAAGCAGATATTGAGTTCTTGCACTAAGGTGATGTTATATCCCACTGAATTCTTTTTAAAATAATTCACCTGAAATAAACATGATTATTTGATCATTCTGACATTTAAAAAAAAAAAAAAAAATCCCTACCTACCGACCCATCTTTTTTTCAGCATGTTACAGGAAACAGACATTTTTTTTTTTAGGCCTTAGACACTTATTTATGTATTGCCCAACTTTATATGAAATTACATCGTAGCATTTATGTGTAGTACGTACTGATTTTAGCACCAATGATGAGCGTTGACAGGGATATTTTTTTATATTTTAACATTTGTAATGTATGCCACTAGTACTGATTTGAATGATTTTAGTTGTGGAAAGAAATTATAGCATGTTCAACAATTTTGTTAGTATTAGTTCACATGTAAGTTAATTGTACTTGCAACTTTCTCCAGAGCTAATATGGAGGCTGGAAGAGAAAAGGGTGCTGCATTTGTTGTATACCACAAAGGGGAGCCAGTGTTTGATATGTGGGCAGGGTATGCAGACAGGCAAAGTCTAAGAAGGTGGAGAAACAACACAACAACTATGATGTTTGGTGCTGGCAGGGCGGTGACAACATTTCTAGTGGCTCAAATGGTGGACAGGTGATTTCCACATTCCTATTCTAAACCACAGGCATCTGAATCATAAAATAACTTCAATAGGTCTGTGATTAGTACTGTTTACACGGGGAAAATTGAAGATTTGAATTTGCTGTACTCTTTCCGACCAAAGAAAAACACGAGAATTGGACATTGAATTATGCTTGTTTGTCTAAAGACAATATAGTTATACCAACATATCACACACCATTTTAAAGGTAATTGACTCTTCTATCCATGTCACTTATTTAAAAATGGATTGTTTATATGTTGGTTGAGAAATTTGCATAAAACTGGACTCTACCGTGAAATCGGGTAAGTTTGAGTTACATACCTTGTTTCTTTTTTTGTATATAAAAGACACTAAATATCTTCAGATGTGTTGTTTATCTCATTGTATATACCCAAAATGGTTTTAAACAACATTTTTGTGACAAACAATGATTCAGATGCCTGTGTTCTAAACCACATTACAGAGCATTGATGGAGCATTGATGGATACTTTTTTTTAATATATTTAAATTTGCTATGTATGCCTGTCTTGAGTTTGCCAAGTACAAAGATAGACAAAAGGTAGTTAATGATTAACTGTGTTTACTTAAATATACAATACATTTAAATATATCTGGGTGGAACAACTGCTTTGCTGGGGGGTGGGGATCCAGGATTTGATGTTAAAGGGGGTGTAACTTAGGGGGGTAACCTTTTGACTTGTGCTCCTTCTTCAGAAGGAAAATTAGTTTGGTTTAGGGATGCAAACGAATGGCAAACTTGATATTAGAATATTTGGTAATTCTTTCGATCGAATATTCGATAACCAAAATACATCTTATAGATTATTGTAGTAAACTATTATTATTATTTGCTAAAGTAATAGCCAGGGCATTTAAACCCTACTTTGTCTTCGCCCAGTACGGGCGGCGGACTCTGATTTCCCTCAAATGACTCTGAAAATGCCAATTTGAAAAAGAGAAAACAAATACATTACAAACAAACAGAATTGAATAATTTAAATTCTGCTGCCTTCATATTTGTACACAATGTGAAATTACATGGATTCCTGATCAAATGGTGTTATGCTTCAATGAAGGGTCTTTCCGTAGGACGAGCAACCTCGTTCTGTAACAATAGCCAGTCTAATAGCCAGTTGTTGTAAAATTACTGGGACAGTTTATGGTACCTGACGATATGTCCCTAAATGTCATATGGCGCGTGTATATAGTGTATTGACATCACATTCACACCTGTGGCATTATGGGCCAATCATTGAAAAAACAAGACAAACAAACTTTATACACAACAGCAAATTTTAAACAGAACAAAAGAATTGTGGGCAAAAGGATTTTTACTCTTTTTATTCAACATTTTTTTTTCGAATATTGGAATACCGATTTTGACATTCGAATACATTCCCAAGAAAATTTTCATAATTTTAAGTCCAAAATGGTGCATTTTGGGCATATTTCTTTACTCTTTTTCTCCTACATTGAAAGAAAAAGTAAACTTGGACAGTTATTTTTTTTTGGGGGGGGGGGCTTGCATAGAGTGTGTCCCCCCTGGTTCTGCTAGTGCCTTGCCTCACCTGTTTGACCCACCCTGGACATTCCCTCAAAAAAAGTACTTAGAGATAATGAGAATATATGAAATTGATAAACTCAATTCAAATGATTTTCTACTTTAATATAAGATACTTGAAGATGTAAACCCCCATCACCCCTCTCCCTACCTACATACCGAATTCTCCATTTCTGATTGAATTCTGAATACCAAATAATATTAAACTGTTTTGTGAAACTGTGTAGCAAATATTGCTCAATTTTTCAAATGTATTCCAGCCCCTTGAGTCATAATTACTCCTTTAAAAGCCACTGAATAACTACATCCAAAAAGGAGGGGGGTGGGGGCAAGGCTTAGTCTTATTGTGACCATAGCCAGTTAATTTTGGTTATGAATTAAAATATGTGTATTATTTGCAGGGGCCTGTTGAATTACAGCAAGCCAGTCACTGACTATTGGCCAGAGTTTGGCTCCCATGGAAAACAGAACATTACTCTGGAAATGTTGCTTTCACATCAGGTAGTTCAGTTTTCTACTTGCAACCAGTAAAACTATTTTTAATATGTTTGTACAAAAACATCTTCATTTGTATGTCCTTTTCATGTAATATGACACTGTTTTGTCTCTCTTGATGTGATGTATTACTAAACTATCAATAGATAGTTGTCCTTTACAGTTGCAAGTAAATGAAAGAAAAGTCTTAATTTCCATAAATCATGTCAACAAGTGTCAACGAACCATTATAGAATTGTCTATTTATATTAAATAGTGTGAACAGTTAAATGTCTTTACAATCAGATGATGAATAAAATCATGTTATGATTTTAGACTGGTACACATTACTTTGAAGAACCAATATCATTGCGAGATCTTAACACACAACAGGCCAGAATCGATAAGGTCATCTGCGACTTAAAGCCTTTATGGAAAACAGGTATTTTATTTACTGAAATAGGCTTAAGGTCAATAAAGAATAATTGCTAGATTTTTATCCAGACCTTTTTTTATAATGATGGCATGGGGTGACATTTTATTTTCTTAGATAAGTGTTTTACCGTTGAATATGCGTTCATGCTCTTTCTGATTGCATAATAATCATATTCATGTGTTTCTCGACAAATCATGAACATGATTATAACACTTTTTTATATGTGAATGTTATATATCGACACTGTAAGTATAATTAAACGCTGTTCCCGGAAAATACCAGACTGATAAGCAAATATAGACCATTCATCAACATTTTTATTTGAGTCAATAAAGTTTAAAGCTGCACTCTTGCAGATTGAAGGTTTTGACAACAGTTTTATTTTTTGTCTAGGAAAGAGCCAATTTTTGCAAAAATCCACGGAAACCAGTGATATAAGACTGCTGACAAAAAATTAGATCGCAGATTTTTATATTTAAGTTAAAAAAATTATTGTTTTATGCATTTTTCTTAAACCGTTAGTAACAGTTTAAGCCATAAAACATTGATTTTCGAATGGAAATATGCAAATCTGCGATCTGATCTTTTGTCATCAATCTTTAATTATTGGTTTGCGGACATTTACACAAAAATTTGCTCTTTCCAAGACAAAAATAAAAAGGTTGTAAAAACGGTAAATCTGTGATAGTGCAGCTTTAAGAAGCAGCATGAAAAAAATAGGGGGTTGAGGGGGATGAAAATCTAGCCATTGATTTATAGTAAAAGTATTTTCGACCTGTACTTTTTGTTGGTTGTGATTTGACATCATTTATATCACAATGTTGACATAAACAAAATATTTTTAAAGTTTAATGTTATACTGTCTCAATAAAATGGACAGCTGCATTATAAGAATTGTCATTTCAAGCTGGCAGCTTTTTTACCCTTTTATAAGTTATTTGCTGAACAATAATGTGAACTGTTGATGCATGGTAACCCCACATTATTTTGGCTTTATATGAAAGGGTTAAATGTGTGGAGAAAGTATCATACCAATGGAAACAGTGCAATCTGGAAAGATTGAACAATCCATCATTTCACTTCCGATTTCAGTTTAATTAAGGAAATTAAAGTACAAACTGCCATATTTACTTTATCTTTCATGTTTTTTCAGTCAAATACTTTCTCATTACTTATCAGTAAGCGATACCCCTTCAAATGATACCAAAATTATATACGTGTAGGATCACCTGACAATATTTTAACATTCATGGCCAAAGGCATGATAAAAAATCTTATTCATCCAATACAATTAAGAAATTTTAATTTACAGGTTCCCATATTGTGTCCCATGACTTAGTCTCCGGGCTGATACTGGATAGACTAATAGAGAGGGTTGACCCAAAACATCGGGACATTTACACCATGGTACAGGAAGAAATTACTAAACCATTAGGTATTGTTAATTCACTTTGTCTCTGTCAAAAAATACATGATATCTCAGTGAGCATATAACATAAATTATGAAAATGGCACTTTTATCGTACTTAGTCGTACTTTATAAGGCAAATATTTAAATGTACATGTATTCATCTTTAAAGGGAATCTCTCATGTTTTTGTAAAATGCACATTTTTTTGTATGACAAAATCAAGTGTGCCAAATTATTAGAAGGGTTCAAAACTAAAAACCCTTCAGCAACTGTCGATATTTGCTCAAATATCGTCTTTGAAGACCACAATTTTCATTAGCGTTAATGATGTCTATGAGCAATTGTTGTTGCGTAATTGGTCCATTGATCAGTGATGTTATCAATGTATTGATAAAAAGGTCAAATTATCCATCACTTTTGTATAAGTCCTGATGGCCTTGTTAAGGTGTATGTTTTCTAATTTTTTTCTTGACTTTACCAGCATGCCTTTGCACCCCACTAAAACCAGAATACTTTTTTATACCATGATTGTATTTTTTCTGCAATTTTGGTATCGTAGAGAAATATTTAATAAAGTGTTGTTTTCAGATGCATTACTGGGAAAACTAATTTTTGGCTCAAAAACATGAGTGAGTCTGTTTAAATCCTACAAGCAGTTAAACCAGAAAACTAGATTCTGTCATTTTTTCTGTGGAAACAATTTGATACATTAAATTTTTTAAGAATTTCATACTTACGTTTCTGTTATTTAAGTTATTTTATGCTCTTGATTTTTATGTTTTTGTTGCCCTATTGGTTTTACTTTATGGGACTTTTTACCCTCTGTCTGTCGTTCCCTCTGTCAGACTGTTCTGAAAAAAGACTGTATCCACTACATTTCCAGAAGTAAGCAAACTTAGTACACATATTTGGTCAGCACATGTGCAGAGGGCATTTAAACTTGTAGGGGACTATTTCATTGCTAACAATTCTCAAGTGACTCCTTACATGCTTTCTTTCAGATGTGAAACTGAGCATGCATCTGAGTAGAGTGGATGTTTACAAGACTGCAAGAATCCATTCTCCATCTGTGACAAACTTTCTCTACCAAGCTGTTACCTCACCAAAATACCTTTGGTTGCACATCAACAGCTGGTTCAGAAAAGGCTCTTACATTGGAAAGATGTACAGTTCTGTAAGAGAAATGATGCTGGTATGAATTTGCTCCAGTCTGAGAGTAGGATTATTTATTATTGGTCCCAGTTTTTGAGATTGGTCCAAGCGTCAGTTCAACAATACAAAATCTATAAAAATATCACATTGTAATTGTGGCTGTTTTTTTCTCTCTTTAAGTTTCAATAGATTGAGTTTCTGTCAGATTGACACAAGGTCTAATCTATTTGGTACATGTTCATTGATATATACACAGGATCAGTTTATAAAACAGATGTTATTTTTTCTTACATTAACATTAAGCTAGTTTTACTAAGAAGATGATGAACTTTTATACTAAAGGCTACGGAGATGTAAACCATATATATATCTGTGAAAAAGCTTTTTGATCTTTTTAACCATCCACAGTATTCAATGATCCTGAACTAAGAGAGATAACTCTGTCAGCAGTTTCCGTGACAACTGTGGTAACTGCTCTTTTCAACAATCCACTGTATTCAATGACCCTGAACTAAGAGAGAAAACTCTGTTATCTGTGTCTGTGACAACTGTTGTTTCTTTTCAGCCATTCAGTGTATTAGATGACCCTAAACTAAGAGAGATAACTCTGTCATCGGTATCTATGACAACTGTTCTTTTCAGCCATTCAGTGTATTAGATGACCCTAAACTAAGAGAGATAACTCTGTCATCGGTATCTATGACAACTGTTGTTTTTTCAGCCATCCACTGCATTCATTAACCCTGAACTAAAGGAGATAACTCTGTCATCAGTGTCTGTGACAACTGTTGTTTTTTCAGCCATCCACTGCATTCATTAACCCTGAACTAAGGGAGATAACTCTGTCATCAGTGTCTGTGACAACTGTTGTTTTTTCAGCCATCCACTGTATTCATTAACCCTGAACTAAGGGAGATAACTCTGTCATCAGTGTCTGTGAAAACTGTTGTTTTTTCAGCCATCCACTGTATTCAATGACCCTGAACTAAGGGAGATAACTCTGTCATCAGTGTCTGTGACAACTGTTGTTTTTTCAGCCATCCACTGTATTCAATGACCCTGAACTAAGGGAGATAACTCTGTCATCAGTGTCTGTGACGGGAACTGCACGGGGAATGGCAAAGCTATTCAGCATATTATCCAACCAAGGCCAGTACAAGGGTGACCAAGTGTTAAAACAGGAGACGTTGACCCAGCTGTTGACCCGAACAGTGACTGGAGTTTGCCCGGAGACAGGATTTCATGTGTCATATACGCGAGGATTGCAATCATTTACCAATCCTTATGTGAGTATTACTTATAAATATATTTTAACAATCCATTTCTAGTGTACTGACAACCATGTGCACCAGAGAAAGAGAAGCCAGCACTAACGGCACACTTTATTTGCTAAGTAATTTCAAATAAGTGATGTGGACACTTGAATACCTAAAGTAAAGAATTATTTTCAAAAGTTCACAAACTATCCTTATTAACCCTGGTATGATGTCGTCATAATTAAATCCACACCAAATATTGAAGACTATATTAGCACTACTTAAATGCAACAACACTTTCAGAATAATTCCAGCAAACAGCTTGATTCTAGATTTTAGAAATGTTCTTACACTGTTGAAACTTTTATTAATACGTGTTTACTATTGAAATAAACTTGAATTTAATCAAAGAGCCCGGAACAGAGAAGATTGCCATCATATACATAAAGGAAATCCAGTACATTCTATGAAAAGTCTTAAGATTTGTTCCTCAAATTCTTGAATATTCGTGTATTATCTAATACTTATATACATGAAATGCATTCTGGGAATAGGCCATTCTGCACAAATCGTAAAAAAAAATCATATCACAATCAAATAAAATGTTATGGAGGAAGCATGGTTTATTTTAATGATCGTAGGTCACCATTCAGATGAACCTAGATTAAAAAAAAAAAATAGCAACACTAGCTCATAGACTTGTCAGACTTTGTAGGAGACATATTAACTGTAAGTTGTACTGATGATGTTCACAACTAGACAAAGCTCTATATAATAGTTTCAAGTTTCAATTTTTATTCGTCAAGGCATATACCATGCATGTGACATAACAAAACAATGAAACACATATTAATTAACATCAAATAAACAGTGAACAAACATGTCAAATACAAGAAAAAAAAAGAAGAATTTTTTCTAAACAACATCAGTGAAGATATGAAGTAATAAGGCACAATGGAATGGTATTGTAATTATCAATAGCTCTTTGGTTAATCGGGGTATGGAGAGTGAGTCATCTGAATTTCAGAAAGATGATTTTACAGAACAATGCCAACTTAATTAATTTAGGTTTATTGTTACAGTTCATAAGTTCATCTAATTTAAAAGAGTTGGGGTGACGAATGTAATAAGGAACAATAAATTTTTTACGTATGATTGAAAAATGATTACATTCAAGTAAGTAGTGAAATTCATCACCAATAACATTCTTAGTACATAACTGACATAATCTTTGATTTCTCTCAATGTTCAAATGCCTGCCTTTTTCAATTGGCAAAGAATGGTTTGTGGTCCTAAACTTACAAAGTATTTTACAAAGGTTACTAGGTAACAAGTCAAGATAATCTTCAAAACAATGATTACTTTTAAACATTCTATATACAAGACATTTGGAAGAGCTATCAACAGTACTAGTCCAGTTTGATAAGAATTGGTCATACAGTCTACTTTTAACAATTGACTTAAAATTAACAGAACTAATGACTGTTTGACTTCTAAAATAATCAGACAAACCAAGTTCATTTAAGGTATTGTTAACGAAAGATAACCATGGAGAAACAATAACATTACTATTATGTAGTTTTAGAACCGTATTATATAGTAACTTAGATATTTTACAATCTTTTTCGTTCACTATCTTACTCCAATAACATAAAACTCTCGATATATACAACTGATTGCATTAGGAACATTTCGGCCATTTTCCATCGCAAATAACCTCGCATGGATATTGGATGGTAAATCGCTAGGTAATTTCAATTTAGCAGAGAAACATAATGACTTTCCCCTTTGGAGTCTTAATTTCTTATGCAATAACACAGGCAATCATTTTAAACACATTTCTACAAAATACAGGCAAAACACTACAATTATACGACCTACTTCTACTGATGTACCGGCATACATCCGAGGTTGTCTTCGATGGAAAATGGCCGATGTGTTCCGAATGGGTTTTACATTAGTTTTGTTGTTTGTGGTTTCATTTCAGACACACACACACGCACACGCACACACACACACCTGCATCTCGTTATTGAATAAGCAAGATCTTTGAATATGTTCACAAGCTTCGGATATATCATAGGTTTGTTTAAACACTGACTGTGTAAGAGATATGAATCTACTGTTTCATCAGCATTAGAACCTTGTTTTTCAAAAAGATTGTAAGGCTTTAGGTCGTAAATGTTCATGATTAACCGTATTTTGGGCGTAAACTGCGTTTCAAATAAAATATTGTAAGGACATTTATCCTATAAACTTACACGTAATTTACAGGGGTCCCCGAGCTCTCTGAACCAGCGTAAGGTTTGCAATTAGGATATCTTGCTCAGGACCCGGGTCATTATAAACTACTTTCTTCAATTAATTTAGTCCTGAATACTATCATCGTTGCAATACTCCACGATTTCCTTAGTTAGTATATAAATAAAACGTCTGTCCGGGATATTAAGAAACTCTACTGAGGAAACACTTTGTTAAAAACAATGATAAGTTATTTCCCCTAAGCATCGCAGTTGAGATGCAGTTTCATAACTGTTGACCTTGAATTGCTGAGTATCATTAAGTTATATGTCTATATTTGAACTTGAATTATGCAATTCAAGATTAAGATGACCTTAAATTACTGTCTTGGCTACTTTGATATCTAAAATTAATTTTGTTGACCCATTTAAGGAACATATTTGTGAGTTTTTGATTTGTGGTGAGCCCATATTATTTTAGCATTATTTAAATGGTTATGTGTGTGAAGAAAATGGCAATTTAAAATGTTTTGCAAACTATTATAACAAAATAAAAAAATGGCTACCATTTTGGTCAGTTTACGTCCAGTTTCATTTGAAATAAAGAATAAATATAAAAAACACAGTAATAACGCGGTGTTTGGTTTTACAAGCAGATACCAAGATTATTTAGAGTCACCATGCATCAAAATTCTACAAGGATAAGGATTTTTTTTGTGGGTCGGAAAAACTTTTTTTCAGATACACTATTAAATTTCGTAATTTAACTTTATCAAGAAGACTGTACAGTATCATTTCATGAGAAGTTTTGATACTGTAGAATACTGTTTATCCCCCGCCGAACCGAAGGCTTTGGAAGGTTGTTTTTTTGCGTTGTCCGTCCGTACGCCCATCCTTCCCTTCGCTCTCCCATCCTTCCGTTCGCCCGTCCGTTTTTTTCTCACTCCGGAACCATATCTTCGTAAGGATTGGTCAGATAATGTTCAAACTTAGCCTGAATGTTCCCCTCTGCAGCCCTGTATCATGTTTCACCAGAAAAAAAATCACAAACACGTGATTTCCATGCCACCTTCTTCAGTGCGTTATCTGGCTGGGGATATGAATTCAACGAATTTGCTTGTTTATATTCAAATATAATGTCAACTACGGACAACATTCTAGTTGTAAATAATTTATTTTGAGTGGTTTTAAGTTTAATCATGAGTTATAATGCAATACATCATATATCGGTATGTTGAAATTGATAACATCAATTTAATCTTATCAGAATTGTATACCAGGTCTATAAATGTAGGTAATTTCAACCTGGGTGTTAACAAAAAATCCCCAGTGAAGTTTATTTTCTGCGTAAACCTAATGTTGCCTTTCTTGGTATTGCAGGCTTCAATTTTTATGGGGGGGGGTTTTACCGTTTTTGACATTCAAATGCTGTCATATCCTGGTGGTATATTCAGTCACTGTTTGAACCAACTATTTTAGTAATTGGATCGGGGACTTTATGCATATGGGAATTCCAATTTAGACCTGATATGAACAAAAATGCTTAAAAAAGTGATGAAAAGATATGTTATAAAGTTTGTTTCTTTAAAAGGGCCCAAAATTTCTCTAGACTATGATATCGAAATTGCAGGAAGAATTTCATGCAAAGCATTAAAAATTATTTTGGTTTTCGTGGGGTGCGAACCAAGGCCGGTAAAGTCATGAAAAAATAGAAGCGACGCCTTAACCACTGGACCACAACTTGGCACAAGGAAATATGTATACGTGATGGATATTTGGACCTTTAAACAATGCATTGATAACATCACCTGATAATGTCAATCAAACATCCACGAAACAGCGAATCGCTTAACGCGTTAGTAACGCAATTGAAATTGTGGTCTTCAGAGACGATATTTGAGCAAAATCAACATTTGCTGAAGGGTTCCAGCTGTCAGTATCTTAACTTTAACGCCCCTAACAATTTGCCACACTTTATTTTGTAATAATAAATGCATTTTACATACCACGAGCGAGTCCCTTTAAGAATAAACCAGTACTTGAAATATTTTTTGTATAAACATTAAATTTTATTTTCATATCTGTGAAATAAGATTATGTTTTAGCATTTGGGAAAAGGGGGGATTTTGATCTCAATGTTGTCCAACAAAATCACTTGTGAATTAATGCACTGTGTTTTCGTGATATGTGAACATGTGAACTCATTGCTAGTGCGTTCGTTGCTGAGTACATAAATGTCATCCTAGTTCATCAAGAAAATACCAGAATATTGTCCAGGCAAATGGTTCGGGGGTTTTTCCATCATCACGACCTTTCCGAAAGTTTCTGTCTACGATGCACCTTGCTCAATCCTTTTCCCATCGTTGTGCATTAAAATGAACATCGACTGAAACAAATTCAATGCACGCGATAAGGCCATGCCAAATTGTATGTATACGCGACAAAAAAAATGCACTTATTAAGCTAATGATATCCAAAACCGAGTTTGGAATGATTGTACTAACCATGAAAATAGTTTCCCTAACAGATGTATGAACCAGCAGGAAAACAGCTTTGTTTAAAAGGTAGCACACATGAAAAAAAACAGCTTTGTTTTAAAGTTGTGCATTACTGTATACCTTTTCCGAGCGCCTATTGTAGTATATAATCGACTGGTATGTACGAGCGGGCGCCTGTTATATATATATATATATATATATATATATATATATATATATATATATATATATATATATATATATATATATATATATATATATATATATTTGAGCGTCTGTTGTATAGGAGAGAGCGTCAATAGTATATGAGCGCCTGTTATATATGATAGAGCGCCAGTAGCATATGAGAGAGCGCCAATAGTTTATGAGCGCCTGTTGTGTATGAGCAAGCGCCAGTAGCAGAGAGAGCGCCAATAGTTAATGAGCGCTTGTTGTGTATGAGCAAGCGCCTGTTGTGTATGAGCGAGCGCCAAAAGTATATGAGCGCCTGTTGTTTATGAGCGAGCGCCTGTTGTATATGAGAGAGCGCCAATAGTGTATGAGCGCCTGCTGTTAATGTGTGAGCGCCTGTTGTGTATGAGCAAGCGCCTGTTATATATGAGAGAGCGCCAATAGTATATGAGCGTCTGCTGTGTATGAGCGAGCGGCTGTTGTATATGAGGGAGCGCCAATAGTATATGAGCGTCTGCTGTGTATAAGCAAGCGCCTGTTGTATATGAGGGAGCGCCAATAGTATATGAGCACCTGCTGTGTATGAGCGAGCGCCTGCTGTGTATGAACGAGTGCCTGTTGTATATGAGAGAGCCTTTAGTATATGAACGCCTCCTGTGTATGAGCGAGCGCCTGGTGTGTATGAGAGAGCGCCAATAGTATATGAGCGCTTGCTGTATACGAGCGAGTGCCTGTTGTATATGAGCGAGTGCCTGTTGTATATGAGTGAGCGCTTGCTGTGTATGAGCGAGTGCCTGTTGTATTAGAGAGAGCGCCAATAGTATATGAGCGCTTGCTGTGTACGAGCGAGCGCCTGTTGTATATGAGAGAGCGCCAATAGTATATGAGCGCTTGCTGTGTATGAGCGAGCGCCTGTTGTATATGAACGAGCGCCAATAGTTTATGAGCGTCTGCTGTGTATGAGCGAGCGCCTGTTGTATATGAGAGAGCGTCAATAGAATATGAGCGCCTGCTGTGTATGAGCAAGCGCCTGTTGTATATGACAGAGCGCCATTAGTATATGAGGGCTTGCTGTGTATGAGCGAGCGCCTGTTGTGTTAAGCTCCTTATGCGTATGAGCGAGTGGATGTTGTATATGTGCACTTGTTGTGAATGAGCGAGCGCCTGTAGGATATGAACAAGTCTATGCTGTATTTGAGCGCCTGCTGTGTCCGCAAGAGCGCTTGGTCTATGAGCCAGCGCCTGTTGTATAATATCCTGATATGTATGCGCGAGCATATGTTGTAAATTAGCGCCTGCTGTGTATGCACGAGCACTTGCTGTGTATGAGTGAGCAAGTGGTTTAAATTTACGTCTGCTGTGTATGTGCGAGCGCCTGTTGTATATGAGCGCCTGCTGTGTATATAAGCGCCTGCTGTGTATATAAGCGCCTGCGGATCGTGGCGGATCCGTGGTCTTGAGGTAACACACTTGACTATCAATCCAGGGGTCGCAGGTTCGATCCCCCGTCGCATCACTAAAAAAAACTAATCGTCTTCCGGGAGGGACGTTAAATGGGGGTCCCGTGTGACAGTGCTATACACTGGTGCACGTTAAAGAACCAGGGTAGCTCTAACCAGGGTTACATTCTGTCTGTGCACATTGCTCCAAAAACCTAAAATGACTAACAATCTTAACGGAGCACTCGCCGAATGGGCAAGGCCCGAGTGCGAGTATAAATAAGCTTACATATATAAGCGCCTGCTGTGTTTGGGCGAGTGCCTGCCGTAACAGTGCACGAACACATGTTGTATACTAGCGTCTGTTGTGTATGAGCGAGCGCCTGTTGTGTTGGGGCGCCTGTTTATGTATGAAAGAGTTCCTTTGAATATGAGCGAACGCAAAGCGTCAGTTGTATATGAACGAGCGCCTGATAAAATAGGGATAATGCGTTGGGTTGTTGTTGTTGTTGTTTTGCTTTTTTTCTTGCTTGTCTTTTTGGGCCTAATGGGTAGGTTTTTAAGCTAGAACCTGACGTTGAATCAATTTGGTATGGCCATACAAATAAAATCCAATTATAATTTATGATATGGAGATACCAACTTTGAGTTTAAGTTCACAGTGAACTATAGTGTAGTGTAGGCCTTTATGATAAAGTTTTGAAGTGGGTCTCCAATAAATATAGTCCACCTATCCACTTATCCTATTGTTTCATTTTCTTAAGAAAGGGGAATCAATTAAACATGTACGTTTATTGAAAGTTTTCCATAGACCACTTTCATTGACATCCAAGTATGTTTCATTAAAGAAGATGAACCACGTTCATACTGGAAACCACATTTAACAAGAATGTTTGCTTTAAAATAAAAATATTGTCATTTTTTTAATGTCATTGTTCAGTTTAAAACAGTAGTATGTTCTCTACAATATCTTAAATCATTATAATGGTATCTCTTTTTCAATCCTCAGGGCGAAACGGTTTATGGTCAGTCTGGCTACGGTGGTCAAGTGGTCATTGCTGACCCCTCCAACCAGTTGTCCATGGCCTATGCGAGTAGCTACCTCAGTATATACGAGTTTGGTGAAGATCCAAGGTTCACGGATTTACAGAGCAAATTGTATACAAATCTACAGAGATACATAGAAAGACAGTTGAAAGGGTAGATTTGAAAATGTTAGTATTTCTTAGGATTTTTATGTATATTGATACGTATATTATAAGTTATGCTTTAGTTTACTTAAATAATTGGTTTGCTGCATGAGTAAGGCTTCGATTTGCAACATTTGTCACGAAAAGTGCAATTGTTCTTTCATAATTGCATGTGAATCTCAATAATTATCAAGCATTCATTTTCGAGTGTATTACATACAGGTCTTCCCATTTGTAATGTACATGTATAACACTGTTTTGTGTTTACAAAAATGAGTAAATGTGATGTATTTTGCTGTTATTTTAACAAGTATCTTTTATTGTTTATACATTCCACTTACATTTTGAATTTTGTAATGTTATTAAAATGTAAGCGCATATTTTCTCAAAGAAAAATATTTAGGTATTGTCGTCGGTATGTTGCCGACTTAAACTCTGCCACAACATATACAGCAAGGTCCATAACTATCAGAATTGTTTAGTTATGGCCCTTTTTACTAGAAGACAACAACAGACATTGTCGCTTGTTCCTAAGCGCTCTTGTTTTGTTGTTCAAACGGTCATTGTATTTTTGTAAACTGTATATGCTTTTTTAATGCATTTGATTTTGGAAATGCATGCAATACTGACGAAAATAACACTCGTATTTAAAATCAATACATACACAATCATGTATAACAAACACTTTTTGATTGAAAAATCTTTACTTCTTTACCCAATAATGAATTTATGGAAAATTTTAATTACTGATAACAAGATTGTAATCGTGTGTTTAATAGCTACGAACGCACACATATTAAATGACTGGTGGGTCCTTAAAGATTTACAATGATCAACTTTTGTCTAATAAGGTAGAAATACCGTATTTTCTGCACCTTTCTTTCAAATTAAACACGGTATCCTTTATAAGAACCATTGTTTTCGATATTTACTGATCCTTTTCGGTAAATTAAAAAAAATATATAAGTTATAGTACTGCTTATTTGGTTATAAGAGTGCATCTTTAAATTGAATAATGTTTAAAGGCAACGGCTTACGGTAATGAATGTTTTGTATGCATTGAACTGTCGTTGGTGTTTTTACACTTGAAGTTCTCTGATGTGTCATACTATATACGTCTGTGATCTTATCTGATTACGCTTGAGTGTTGTACTGTGCATTTAATTAAATCATTATATGTCATTTAACTGCCACAAGTGACTTGACATTATATAACATGCTGCAGATATGCATTTAGAAGACTTTATCTTACATTCAGCAATGAAACTGTCTGTAAGCCTTAGCATGTAAAACAAGATATATCTTTAGAAAGACACTTATCGCAGCATAATTTTAGCTCACCTTGTACCAAGGGTGAACTATTGTGGAAGGTGGGGTTTCCGTCGTCCGCCGTCTGCAATTGGGTTGTTTACATGGAAGAGGTCACAATTTTATATACATGTTTATGATTTGTCAAAATGATTGTTTTGATGAAATCATGGACACGTTCGAATATGAGATACCTCGTGTCAAAGGTAGGTCACCAGGTCAATCTTAGAAAAAAATGTTTAGCAATAGATACTGAAGTTAATATCCGATCTTTGTGAAATTTAATATAATTATTGTCTTGGTGAAATATTGAGGCAATTGAATATTGGTTATCTCTGGTGAAAACTAGGATACTAGGTTAAGTCTTAGAAAAGTTGCAATATAATATACTCGTACCATCCGATCTTTCTTAAACTTAAATATAATGAATACTTTGGTGATATTTGGAACACTATTGAATATAGGTCATTTGAGATCAACTTTAGGATGCTTGGTCAAATCTGAGGTGAACTTTGTTCACACAATAGAGTCTGCTTTAAACATCCGATTATGCCAAACTTTATCTCAATAAAGCTTCAATCAAGTGCAAATAGGTCACAAGGTCATATCTTAGAACAACATTGCTTCGCAAAATATGTCTACTGTTAAAAACGAGGCACGAATATGGGGTCAAACACTAGGTTTTTAGGTCAATTCTGAGAGAGAAAAGTGTTTATGCAATAGATGGTTTTGTTTATGCAATAGATGGTTTTGTTTTATTTTAACACCGCACATACTGGTCAGAATGGTTGTGCTGAAGAAATAATGGCTTATTTCGAATATGGGTCATACGTATCAAAAAGTATGTCACAAGGTCAAATGCTAGAAGAAAAAACTTTATTTATGCCTTGGAATCTGCACTTAATTCAGTCAAATGGCGGTGTACTCGGGTGAGCGATATAGGGCCTTCATGGCCTTCTTGTTCATTTTCTTGTACGCTATGTCAGTGGAAAGAATAAGCTAGCAACGTATCTTTATTCAATTTCTGTAGACGCTTCTCAAAATGGTGGGTGAGTTTTAACCAGCTATATGCATAAATGCATCTGCAACAAAATTCATCATACGATATTCATGATACACATAGTAGCGTAACCTTAGTGTGATTATCCCCCGCCGAACCGAAGGTCTCGGGAGGGGGATATTGTTTTAGCGTTCCCCTTGATCAAATATCGACCATTTGTAAAAGTGGGTCACATGGGGTCAAAAACTAGGTCACAAGGTCAAATCTTTGGACCATACTAGAGACATTATACATGGTCAAATATTCATGAAACTTAATCAGAATGTTTTCCTTGATGAACTCTTGGTCGAAAATGAAACTGGGTCACATATGATAAAAAGAGGTCACTATGTCAAATCTTAGAAAAATCTTGTCCGAGACCTTATCATGGTAATGATTGGTCAAGTTATGTTCAAAATTGGTCATGATGTACCCCTTGATAAAATATGGACCACTTAAAAATGTGGGTCACATGGGGTCAAAATATTGTCCGGAACCATGTCTATTAAATCGTTCTGACCCTTTTCCTTAAATATGTTTCACTTGCTGGTACAGTAAAATATTATTGTGATTAACATCTTAACAGTCATTGCATTTGTCCCCGATACTTGTTTATCGTCTATATTGTCTTTCAACGATGTCAATCATCAGGAAAAAACTGGTTTTTGTGTGCTGGTTGTCTCGTAACCGTGACAGGATTTATATCGATGAAGATATTTCCATGTATGCCTAGTCTGCCTGTGTTGTTTCTCGTTTAGTGTCCGTTAACAGGGTCGCCGTTCCCCCTTTGACTTTAAACTTTCGGTTAGGTCACACTTTGGGGTGCATTATGGCTACTCGATAAATGCAGCAATTATAGGGCGCGGGCAGACCTTTATAAACACAACAACAACGTCCAGTTTTGAGCTACGGGGCTTGACCCTGTAGTTTCCAGTTTTATTTGATCGTATAATGTATCTTATAATAATTACAATTAAGTCATATGTTTAATACGCGAGTCTTTGTTAGTTAATGATTTCGTTCGATTTACACGTGTTGATGATGTCACGTAGCAGGTGCGTGTTCAGGATTTGACGTAAGTATGGCGTGACTTAAGGGCGTAACCTCTTGACATGCTCCCGTCCCTCAGAACCGAAATATATTTGTTTAAAATGTTGGCAGAGAGGTTTATGGGTACTCCCCCTTAGTAGTAATTTTTAACATTTTTGGCGTATTCCATTACTTTTATTTCTTTATTGTAATAAAATGTAAACTTGACGATGGGGGGGGGGGTCGCTAGTGCGTGATGATGACGTCATGTACAAATAAAGCAGTCGCAAGACATAACTCGTCTTGATAGCTTACCATACGTTCGTGCATTTGGAATGCGTACAAGTACTTGTGTGATAACCTCTTGGCCCAATGGGTGTACCGGATTTACTGATAAAAACGAGTAAAAAATCGTTGATGCATATTTAAGGGGGTTGAAGGACAATACTGTTAAACTGGGGCGGTGTTCATAGAACTTCCTTAGTCATTTATGGAGAAATGTTAATTTCGTAATATTTTCTTAGCCAAAATTAAAAGAAAGTGTATTTAATATAAAAGTATGGGTTTTTTTATGAAATCACTGAAAAAAATTATTTCAGATATTACTTTTTTATCATATGATAAGTGTGATACTTTACTTCGGTAAACGACTTGAGTCAGGAAATGACTTTAGATGTTTTATGAATACCGGCCCTGTCCTTTAAAGCTGCACTCTCACAGATTTACTATTTTAATACTTTTTTTATTTTTTGTCTTGGAAAGAGCAAATTTTGGCGTAAATATCTGCAAACCAATGATATAAGATTTCTGACAAAAAATCAGATCGTAGATTTTCATATTTCCGTTCGAAAATTAATGTTTTATGGCTTAAACTGTTACTTACGGTTTAAGGAAAAATGCATAAAACATCAATATTTAAACATAAATATAAAAACCTGCGATCTAAGTTTTTGTCAGCAGTCCAATATAACTGGTTTCCATTGATTTTCGGAAAAATTGGCTCGTTCCAAGACAAAATGTAAAAAAGTTGTCAAAACGTTCAATCTGTGAGAGTGCAGCTTTAAATAAACTTGCAATGTCTTTAACTTTTAACAAAACGTTGAGAAATTGATGATATTTCGCTTTTTTGCTTTATTTGAAACATTCATCCAATGGTTAACCAATATATAGCCTTAAACAAGCATAAAATGCATGCCTTTTATTGAGTAAAAAAACATTTACTGCTCGTACATTGCACGGCGTGGTGGTTTGAATTTATCGAAAATGCAGATCTCTATATACCAGTTGGCAAATCGTTTTATGTAAGTTTTTGCTGCGTTTTGATTGGCTCGGTTTGTTAAATGATGTATGTCTTAGCAATAAAGTTAATTCGAACCTTTAAATTATGATATCATACATAATTACATCCTTTTGACTACTTGAAATTTCACTTCATCTTATTTTCCTATATATTGACTTATTTGTACGAAAACCAGCCAAATCAAACATGCGTAATTTTCCTTACTTTTGCCAATGTGCTAAGGCCGAAATATTTAATATTTGTTCGCATTTTCCCTCTATTTTGCATCCAATCGTAACGATACTCAAAATGTGTTTGTTAAGGCCAAAAAGTAGTTCCTTGCTACCACTAACATCTCAAAAAATGGGGTAGGTAGGAAGGCATAACATTCTTTTGAGAACCGATCTATATCACCGTATATCATTATTGTAGAATGTTATAAATATGAAATAGTCAAATTTTGACAGATTCACCTAAAAAATGTGCATTTTTGAAATTATGGAAAAAAATCCATACAATGGCAAAAATGTAAGGTCGGGAGAAAAAAAACAGAGTCGGTCGGGTTAGTGAAAACAGGATCGGTCGGGTTAGTTAAAACAGGGTCGGTCGGGTTAGTGCAAACAGGGTCGGTCGGGTAAGTGCAAACAGGGTCGGTCGAGTTAGTGAAAACAGGGTCGGTCGGGTTAAAGAAAATAGGGTCGGTTGGGTTAATGAAAACACACAGTTTTTTACCGCCTTATATCAATCTATACCGTGATAGCTCAAGTCTGATTATTGCTCAAGTCTGGTCAAATATTTGATCGTCCTTGTTGACACTGTTAATGCTTCATTTCTCCATTATCTTTATTAAAATTTAAGCAGAAACGTTTCTTTGAAATCTAAGTAAACTTCAATGATAGGCAAGAAGGGCCTGTCATAAAGCGCAGTGCTAATGTCGGTATTGATTGGACATGTTCGGAATGCTTGACTTATTAATATAACCTTATCCCGACTTTCATTCACATAGTTGAATAATTGCGAAATAACTTTATATTTTTATCAGTTTGGCCTCACAAATTGACTCTCGTTTAAAGCGACACTTTCTTTTCAGTTTAATTATCCTGTATATCTTCTCAATGTTAACTTACCATGAAATAATCGAATGTTGTTTAACCTCAAGTCGTGTTTGCAATTGATTTTCCAAACGAGTAACATTATTCACTTTGAAATGCAATGATAAATATACCTTTTTTAACATGTCAACATGACATGAATTGATGTTTTTGACTACTTAAATGAGAATATTTTCGTTCCGAATACTAGTAATCAAAACTTTACCAGGGGCCTTATTCATAAAGCATCTTAAGTCATTTCCTAACTTAAGACACTTTCCTAATTTAAGTATCTTATATGATAAACGAATTACATAATATTTTAAATGTGTTGTTTTATTTGACACATTGTAAAAACATACTTTAATGTTGAAACCACTTGCACTTTCTTTTAATTCGACAATGGAAATTTATGAATTCATCTCGAGTTAGAAAATGCTTCATGAAGTCTAGTATTGTTGTTTTTAAAGGTCCAGTTGTTTATGGAGTTTGATCTGCTTGTTGTTTGCAACATTATTCTACGCATGTAAAAATCACAATTTCCTGCGCACTTTAAGAATTACCACACTTTCATTATCTAGTGATATAAAATAAACGTCATCACTTTTGTATGAGAAGTGTATGACACTGATTTGTGTTTTCAACCATTTGTGATTTTTTGCAACATTTTTTTTGTATGAGTAGTGTATACATCTGGTTAACGTTTTCATCTATTTCTGAAGTTTTGCAATCATTTAATACATTATGCCTTTATCCGACTGAAGCAAAACACAAAAACAACAACAACAACAGACGGGCGTGTGCGGTCACTCTGCAGCGCTCTTGTTATGAAATTTCATTGGAAACTTCATATTAATAGGGTGTATTTGTTGTTGTAAAAGTTTTTAATAAACTTCAATTTACACTGACGAAGCTTGTTGCACAATTTATATGTATATATTGAGTAATAGTTCGTGCATGCAGTCAAAACTCGCTACGCCAAAGTCGTTAGGACCTCGGGAAATACTTCGAGATAACGGACATTCGATATAACCGAAAAATATAAAGTGTATAATTAAACCGAAAAAAAATCGACATAACCAGAACATCGAGAAAACAAAGTTGGACACAGCGGGCTTCGTCTGTACTTATCACATTGATTTGAAGACTGCTTTTGCTGTGTTGTGACGTCTTTGATAGGTTTCTGTTACATTATGCCTCCGTTAATTAAGTAACTACTAGGATTTTCCCTGTAGTTCAAAGTGTATTATTTATGTATGGTATACAATGCAAGGCTTTACCGTATTTATGAACATTTCGTTTTGCACAGTTTTATCGCTCGCTGTTATTCTGCTCTTTAATATTGAAGGGCCAGTATGTGTCAAACTATGTATGTACGTCTGTTATCTTATCTAAATGCGTTAGATTTGCAACGTGCATTGCAAAAGCCCATCATTATTTGTTATTGTGTTGTCACATTCGACATTGACATTATATGTGCATTTAGGGTTAAGTATGTGTAACTGACAGCTGGCTTATACAGAACATTATATGTAGTTGACATCACATTCCTTGCAGCTTAAACTTATTAAATGTTTATGGAACGAAAAGGAAAGCTACGTATCTTTATTTAATTCTGCAATAGCTTTTTTAAAATGGTCGGTCATTTCCTTCAACTTTTACTTTAAACTGTGTGCCAAGGACACACGAAATTATCATTCGGAGCTCCTCGGCCATTTTTATCGAAAACAACCTCGGATGTATGCCGGTACATCAGTTGAAGTAGTTCGTGATTTTTTGAATTATATAATTTATTAAATGTAGTCTTTTAGAGTTGTTTTTATTGATCTAAGTTTAAATTGATTGACAATGAAGTGGATTATTGCAAACATAATTAAGATTCCCAAGAGTTGAGTCGTAAAGTTTAACTGCTGAATAAAATTACTACGCGATCTACTTGCAGCGGACTTAAACGTACCACTTTTTGAGTATGTAAACCGTCCAAATACATCTGAGGTTGTTTTCGATAAAAATGGCCGAGGAGCTCCGAATGACGAACTTATACGCCTGCTCCCGAAATACACGCATGACACACACTGCAGTGTAACCTTTGAATTGTGCGATATGCTTGATACTCGTATATCAAAGTATTGCATGATCTGTAAAGAAGTTATTGAGACGTGAGCCTTCCTTCTGTGATATACTGGATTTCGTTTTGTTCGACCTTATTCATAATATATGTTAACAAAAACACGACTCGCGTGAGAAAGAAATATTATTGTGATCAACAACTAAAATGTCAGTGAATTCATCCCCGATTATTATATATCGTTCAATTTATCTTGTGAAAAGTAAAAGTGTTGTATTTGCGTGATGGTTGTCGGGTAACCTTGACAACATTTATTAATACGTATCTGTTTTTCTTGTTTGTCTCGTTTTGTGTTTTTAGTCATTCACCATATGCCAGTCGGAGCACCTCGGCCATTTTCCTTCGAAAACAACATTGGAGATGTTTATGGATATTTTTCGATGTCAGAACTACGCTGCATGTAGATGGCGTAGTAATTTCAATCTAACAGTTGAGCCTAAGGTCTTTACTATGAAAAATACTGATGATTTATGCAATAATACACTTCTGAATATTTATAATAATAATAATTATACGAACTTCTTTTTCCTTTTTTTACTTCCGAGGCTTGCCGTATGCCGGAGATGACCGAGGTGGGTCTTCGTTAAATTCCGGTGTTCTGAGCTTGGCCCGGTAATTTACATTGTTTTTGTTTTTATAAAAATATTCTTACAAGGATTACAATAAAGACAGAACATGCATATGCAAGTCTTTGTGTTATCTTATCATTTTGCCCGACGTCACGTGGTGATGAGGCTACACTGACAAGGTCGGCCACTAGCCTACTCGTTCTAAAGATAGTGACCAGACTGTCATCTCATCTAGTTCAATGTATTGAAATGCGTTCACGTTCGTGTATGATAAACTTTTGATCTGTAAACGTACCGGGTATTTTTAATAACCTCATTTCAAAAATGAGTAAATATTTATTTATGAATATCGACGATGTCTTTGAACATTTATTTTATTTAGTCTGTATAACAGTGGACATATTGTACCATGCCTTTAACTTTTAACTGCACATTTTGAAATCGATGGGACCTCTTAATTATTGCTTTTATGACAGCTATGATCAGGCTTAGGATTTAATGTCATTATTTTACTACCTTTGATAACGGATTTTCTGATATTGTTAGCTCATTTGCTGACTAAAAAGACCCTGTCTTACTTTACCTACTACAACTAGTCAAAACGTCCTCAGATATTGATAAATTGATAAACTTTACACTAGAAATAAACTTATATTCCACAGTACATATAGGTTTATCAGTTACTGTTATGAAACGAGGTAATTGTATTAAAATCATTTTTACATAACCTAGTCTTATGTTACATTACCTTTTTTAGGTAATGATAAGCACTTACAGTTTGGGCCACTCAAAATATTTTTGGATTTGATTTTGATTGCCTATAATAAGAATGGTAAAAAAGTAAAAATCACGCCTTTCGCGCGGACAGCCGTTCAACGCTTTCGTTGTGATCTGTTTTGAACAAAAAGCTTACATTGGAAAAATCTTTCCCGATTGTCCTATGTACGTGAAGTTAGCGGCCTAGCGGCGTGAAGTTAGCGGCCTAGCGGCGTGAAGTTAGCGGCCTAGCGGCGTGAAGTTAGCGGCCTAATATGGTATCTTATTTTAAAGCATGGATACATGAACTTTCTTCTTAAACAATGATATATTAACTGTTTTTATGCACAAAATATCAATTTGGAGCGATTTTCAATATTTTTTTCAAAAATGTCGATCAAACATTTATCTATTTAAAACCATGCAAACATGCTTGCTCTTCTAAAACAATGATATATTTGCTGTTTTTATGCACTAAATATCATTTTGAAGCGATTTTCTATTATTATTTTTTCAAAAAAGTCGATCAAGCGATTCAGCGGCCTAGCGGCGTGAAGTTAGCGGCCTAGTAGCCTAGCTGCCTAATATGGTATCTTATTCTAAAGCAAGAATACATGCCTTTTCTTCTTAAACAATGCTATATTAACTGTTTATATGTACAAAATATGTTCGATCAACTTGAAAAAAAAATGTTGAAAATCGCTTTAAAATGATATTTTGTGCATAAAAACAGTTAGTATATCATTGTTTAAGAAGAAAAGGCATGTATTCATGCTTTAAAATAAGACAACGTAATAGGCCGCTAGGCCGCTAACTTTACGCCGCTAGGCCGCTAACTTCACGCCGCTTGGCCGCTAGGCCGCTAGCTTCACGCCGCTATGCCGCTAACTTCACGCCGCTAGGCCGCTAACTTCACGCCGCTATGCCGCTAACTTCACGCCGCTAGGCCGCTAACTTCACGTACATATTGTCCTCTGTGTGCTACCCAACCAGATGATGACTCTTATACAGATCACTAATTGCAGATGTAATATTTGTCCGTATTTATAAACTCATTTCAGAAAACATAAGTGACCGTGTAATGTTGTTGACTGCCATACGATGACAACATGTTGCCTGTTTACAGGAGATCACCTTTGCTGGCAATATATACAGAACTGGGACAGAATATGTAGGTCAAGTTCGTTTATGTGTAAGTAATAAGGTATAATGTTAAAGAAATCTTTTGAACACTAAAGATGCAACCGGTTTGCTGCACAATTTTATTTGAAAATGAGTCGGATGGTATGTAATAATAACATCGACCACTTGGTACTTCCGGTCTGATTAAAAATAAACTGGGTTTAGAATACAACCTACATTTTCAGCCACTGATTAATGTTTGACACTGCAGATAGTAAATCATTAAGTTCTAGACTTGATCTCTAAGAATTTCAACTTTCGCGGGTGTTAAATGTCCACCTTCTGCCACTCATCCGATACATACTCCATGTGTCAGATTTTAGGTTGACAATGAAGTAATATATTTATGATAAAGAAAGAGTTCGTTCGCTACGTTCACTCTGTCGAATCTTTATCATGAAGAGCTTACTTCATGTCATCTAACTATTACATACAATTTCCACTAGTTGATATTTAACACCAAGCCTGGCGCAAATTATGTGCTCTAGAACACAGCGGCTTCAATAATTGGTCAACTACAAAGTATGTGTCATTTATTCCATGAAAAATAACTTTAACTTAGAATACAACCTACATTTACAGCCAATGAAATAACAGATAGGCACAAACACACGCGCGCGCGCGCTCGCGCACAATTATAAATATATTGATGCAATTGTGATAACATTGTGATATTATGTATGTTCTATGACTCCCGTTCAGCGTCTAATGGGCGATGATCTTGTGCCTTTAAACATAGTCATCGTAAATTGTTTCGCTACTAGGCTTGTCCCTGATTATTTTCAGTGTATTATTGATCTGAGATATATATATAACTATTATGTGACTCACCTTCGAGTCTGTTTCCTTGGTAGACGCCGGAACTGATATCTGGTATCCATTTTGAGAGGCCATTTTCTATTTAAAAGAATAGAAAAATAGTTTGCTTTACCTAATCAATATTCTTGTTCTCAAAGCGCGGATAAATGTTGCCATGCCGGTAAGAAAAGGAAGCTTGTGAACAATTCAACATTGATATTTCTTAAACCTATATTCTAATGTTACCAATTACTTTACTGCATAGTGTACAATATAACCAAGGCTATATGCAACTAGCGAATCAAGAGGTGCTACTTTTTATTTTTATATAGAAGGAAAACAAAGTAACAAAATTCGTCCATCATGCACCATTTCGGAACAAATTGTGCTAAATTTTTCAAGGACGATCCCCCCCCCCGCCAACACTTTAAACCGAAAAAAATCGGTTCTGAGGTAGGGGCGCAAGTCAAAAGGTTACGCCACTAAGTTACGCCCCCTATAACGTCAAATTCTGGATCCACCCCTGTCATGGAATGTATTGTAACGTGAATCAACACAAGTCTTAGAATTTTACTAAAGTGAGTGACGTAATCTAGATATGTTGTCCAACTTCAATGCACTTAAAATGAGAACATGTGCATGTATATTGATTTCAAATTGCCAGATATTAGTTTACGACAAGATTTGAACATATATATATATACGACTATTGCATCACCTAATTTCCTTTCGATAAAAATTATCTTTAAGTACGGCACAGCATTTGTTTTAAACGTACGGGCTTATATGCACACTTAAAGATGCACTCTAATATAATACTCCCAAATAAGAGTTACCACAAATAATACAAATGTTTTATTATACCAAAATGAGAAAATAGTAGATTACAGTAAATCTTTTAGCACTCATCAACCATTCAATATTTTTGCGTGTTCACGGTTACAATTGTGTTATCAGTAATTGATATTTTCCAAAAATGCATCATTTAGTAAGTAGTTAAAAGTTTATCAGTCAAACTTTATGTTTGTTATACAAGTGTATGTATTGATTTTGAATAAGAGTGTCACTTTAATATGAATAATGTTTGTAGGCAACGGTTTACGGTAATGATCATAAACATGTATGTTTTGTATGTACGAGTAGTTATCTGTTGTTGGGTTTTTTATCCTAGAAGGTCTCTGAACATCCTTGATGTATCATACCATGTACGTCTGTGATCTTATCTGAATTCGCTAAGAGCTTTATACCGTGCATTTCATTAAATCATTAGTTGTCATTTTATCGCCATAAGTGACTTGACATACACAACATAGCACAGATGCGCACTTAGAATACTTTTTTAGCTCGACTATTCGAAGAATAGATGGGCTATACTACTCGCCCCAGCGTCGGCGTCGGCGTCCGGTTAAAGTTTTAGGGCAAGTTGGGATTTTCACTTATAAGTCCAATACCCTACATTCAATTGACTTAATACTTCAGGCAGTTGTTCAGGGCCATCACATGATGAGGTTAGATAACTCCATTTTATTCTTTACACAGATTATGGCCCCTGATTGACTATGGAACTTAGGTTAAAGTTTTAGGGCAAGTTGGAATATTTATTAATAACTTCTATATCCTTTGCTCAATTGACTTAATACTTCACACAGTTGTTCAGGACCATCACACACTGAGGTTACATAACTCCATATTATCCTAAATACAAGTTATGGCCCCTGATTGACTTAGGTTAAAGTTTTAGGGCAGGTTAAAGTTTAAGGGCAATTTGGGAGTTTCACTTATAACTCCAATACCATTCATTCTATTGACTTAATACTTCACACAGATGTTCAGAGCCATCACATAATGAGGTTAGATAACTCCATATTATCTTTTATACAAATTATGGCCCCTGATTGACTATGGAACTTAGGTTAAAGTTTTAGGGCAGGTTGGGATATTGTTTAATAACTTCTATACCCTTCATTCAATTGACTTAATACCTCACACAATTTTTCAGGACCATCACCCAATGAGGTTACAAAACACCATATCCTTAATACAAGTTATGGCCACTGATTGACTAAGGTTAAAGTTTTAGGCCAGTAAAAGTTAAGGGCAAGTTGGGATTTTAATAAAAAAAACTTCTTTACCGTTAATTAAATGCACTTAATAAAATTAACAAAATTATTCTTATAAAGACCTTTTACAACAAGAAACATAACTCCGTTTTAAGCCTAAATACAAATTATGGCCCTTATTTTTTTGATTTTTTTTAAAAATTTCCTTTGAAAGGCATTTTTGTATATTCTTAACCACATTTTCATAATGGGAAATCAAGTCATTTGAATGACTTGTGTCATTGTTTGGGCGGGCTTGTCAGAGGGCAGCATCAAAGTCACCTTATGTATCGAATAATTTTAGGTAGGTTTGACATAAAGAGACCAAACTTGGTAATATTACATCGTTATTGTATTCTAAGTCAAAGCGGCGTAGTCGAGCGCGCTGTCTTACGACGGCTCTTGTTATATATACGATGATTGCATCATTCTGATTTTCTTTTTGATGTTAACTTTAAATAAATAAAAAATCCAGCCAATGTATTCAAATATGGCGCGGCCCCATTATAATGCATGTTTTCTCTCTAGAAAACCACACTCTTTGTTGAATACAATATTGATGACACATGTACTTTTCTTACGATTCACGGCTTGTTCGATAACAGTTTTTCAATTTAAAACTAAAACCTGAAATGCTGAACCTACACAATGTAAACTCTTCTCTTTATGAAAATTGTTTGATGTATATTTTTGTTGCGTTTTGATTGGCCCATTTTGTTTAATGGGGATGCATGTCATATTTACTAACTTAATTCGACATTTCAAATTATCAGTGCATACATAATTTTATTATTTTACACTTAAGTATCTTCATCGCTAAGGCCAAACTGGATTATTTTTTTCAAGATAGACAATGCTTAGTATGTGTGTCCTTTCGATATGACGTCAAGTAATATAAAATAGTTAAAAACTGATCCCGACCTCCATACTTGTTCGCGACGTTCACTCCGCCCATTCTTAATCATCAAAACGTTACTTCATGTCATCTAAATATTATGAAAACAAGCCCCTAGAACTATTCTTCAACTCGGACGTATTTCTTTAATAGTCTTCTACATAGAAAAATAACTGAATTATTGAGAAATACTGTGATATTTCAGATATTTTCAGTATTACTGTGTTACATTAATTCGTGTAATGGCATACAGAGTAATTGCAGATTAAACATCTCGTTCAAATGTTCGCAGTCCCACTTTACATTTACCCAAATCCGGGATATACCTAAATTAGTCTGTATGTGTTATTGATGTAAACTTACCTTCAATTAATTAAAAAATGCTGAACCTTGGGTTGCGCTTCTGATTGATGTTCATTGAGATTAATGAACCCGATATTTACTTTGAAATGCAATAAATGAGAGTGTTTTTTTTTCAATTATGAACTTTAGATCGTTCGATTTGCGGTTTGTATAGATGTTTGGTTGATTTGTTTTGTCAAATGAGTTTTAATGTCGTTATTAACAAGGCGTAATGAAATGTTTCTGGCAGACTTTGACATTTTTAACCATCAGTGTATATTTATAATTGCAATGGTAGTAACTTTGAAGAGTGTTCATGTTTGTATACCATGCTTGAAATTGTTAAACGAATTTTAAATCACTTACATGTATTAAGAACTGCTGCATAACATCATGATTTGCAGAGCATTATTAATTAAGCATACACTCATTTTCGAGGGGTGTCACGTGATGTCTTACTACCTCTTTTAATGAGTAGTTTATAATAATGTTTGTGTCCTTTTCATACAAATCTTCACCTTAAGGCAAGAACTCAATATTTGCTTCATTTTCTACATGCATTAAATGAGTTATTGCCCTTGTATGACGTCATATATTTAAATTCAAAATATTTGATCTACATTTTAAATTTTTGTTCTTTAAATAAGAATTTCTCTTCTGTTTTTGCTAGGAATAAATATGGAGGTATCGGTTGAGGTTTTGTAATACCCTTCGCCACGTTGTCATCAGTGGAGGTATTGTAATACCCTTCGCCACGTTGTCGACGGTGGAGGTATTGCAATACTCTTCGCCACGTTGTGGTCGGTGGCGGTATTGTAATACCCTACGCCACGTTGTCGTTGGTGGAGGTGTTGTAATAACCCTCGCCACGTTGTCGTCGGTGGAGTTTTTGTAATACCCGTCGCCACGTTGTCGTCTGTGGAGGTATTGTCATACCCTTCGCCACGTTGTGGTCGGTGGAGGTATTGTAATACCCTACGCCACGTTCTGGTCGGTGGAGGTATTGTCATACCCTTCGCCACGTTGTCGTTGGTGGAGGTGTTGTAATAACCCTCGCCACGTTGTCGACGGTGGAGGTATTGTCATACCCTTCGCCACGTTGTGGTCGGTGGAGGTATTGTAAATCCCTGCGCCACGTTGTGGTCGGTGGCGGTATTGTAATACCCTTCGCCACGTTGTCGTTGGTTAAGATATTGTAATACCCTTCGCCACGTTGTCGTTGTCATGCCCTTCGCCACGTTGTGGTCGGTGGAGGTATTGTCATACCCTTCGCCACGTTGTGGTCGGTGGAGGTATTGTAAATCCCTGCGCCACGTTGTGGTCGGTGGAGGTATTGTAATACCCTTCGCCACGTTGTCGTAGGTGGAGGTATTGTAATACCCTTCGCAACGTTGTCGTAGGTGGAGGTATTGTAATACCCTTCGCCACGTTGTCGTTGGTTCAGGTATTGTAATACCCTTCGCCACGTTGTCGTAGGTGGAGGTATTGTAATACCCTTCGCCACGTTGTCGTAGGTGGAGGTATTGTAATACCCTTCGCCACGTTCTTTCCAGCTATAGTGAACATAGTCAAGACAGTAACCTTATTTATCAAAGTGACATTGCACTGGACAAGGTTCACCTACATTGGTTAACATTGATACGTTCGATAAGCCTTTCAACTGTGAGTTGTACTAGATTTTCTACCAACAACTAAGCCATTTCAAATATGATTTACGCTATAACATGCATATGATAAGATAATTGATTGTGTCTGTGTAAGTGTGGGTATTTCCATAATATTTCAGATGACGTGCAGCGATTTACTTTAGATAACCAACTTCTAGCTGATTATCATTTTTATCCTGGAAGATATCAACTGGTTTGAGAAAGCCCAGATCACGTATTCATAAGTCATTCCCTAAATTTAATAAATTTCTTTAAGGCCTAGTTTAATCCTTCTATAAGTGCCCCCCCCCCCCCGAAAAAAATAAATGTGTATAGTATACAACCTCTGTGTATTGATCTTAATCTAATTGCCTAATTGTCTTATCAGATCTCTGATCTGAGTATCCTGCTGTGTAGTTTTGGAGGTTTATATTATAGAAATCGACCCTAAATGACCCTGGGCCGATAAACAAATACACAGGAAATTGGCCCCTACTGTGTCAACAGTACAATTAGCAGGAGATGCGGGGAATTGTCATGCCAAACATTCCTTAAACTAGGCTTTAAAGAACATCATCGCTCATATTCTATAATAACCAAATAATATCTGAAATACTTTATTTGCATTGCCTTTATTTCTATATTTTACACTTTTCTTATTCAAATGCTCTTGAATTACTTAATGCTTTTCTTTGGATATGGTTTTAAAAATCCCAGGAAATCGATTTAAGTTATGAAATAACTTGGGAAGTTCTTTTTTAATCTAGCTCCTGATATATTTCTTAAAAAGTTTACATCTTGGTAAACTCATTGACTAAAATGTTATTGTCACGATTATGGTATAGTAGTAGGTTGCCTTGTTTTAATTGTATCCTTTCTGTCAGTTTTGTTGCGGGTATGGTAACTATAAACATTTGATGTGTAGCGTAGTGGATTGGTTTTCGGACATTGTTTATGCACAATGTTCAGTCTATATAAGATATCAACTCGTTTGTGATAAAAGTTTGAACGTCTTGTAATGTGTGTACGCCCTCGTTACAAGACATTGATATTAAAATGCGAGTGTGTATTTGTTGGCCGAATTTTTGAACTTCAGAGTAAAATGTTTAAATAATTAGTGACTAAAACATGCGCTGCTATACAATTTTAAGTATACATTGTCGTCCAATTGTGCACGTTTGAAATTTCATTTTTAAACGTTAACACATTGAATTCTTTTTAATGTTAGCACATTTAAAAAAGAACTTTAACTTCTAACGACGCGTCAAAAAAATAAAACGCGACACGTCAAGAATTATAGGGCGAAACGTTGAATCTATAGGGTTTCAAGTTACGAAACCCTAGAAAGTCATGTTAACGAAATCACTAGAGGCACCTCCAAAAACTCTACAGCGACACATCACGAAACACTATGGCGACACGTTTAGAAACTCTACAGCGACACATCACGAAACACTATGGCGACACGTTTAGAAATTCTACAGCGACACATCACGAAACACTATGGCGACACGTTTAGAAACTCTACAACGACACATCACGAAACACTATGGCGACACGTTTAAAAACTCTACAGCGACACATCACGAAACACTATGGCGGCACATTACGAAACACTATAGCGACACATCACGAAACACTATGGCGACACGTTTAGAAACTCTATGGCGACACATCACGAAACACTATGGCGACACGTTTAGAAACTCTATGGCGACACATCACGAAACACTATGGCGACACGTTTAGAAACTCTACAGCGACACATCACTTAACACTATGGCGACACGTTTAGAAACTCTACAGCGACACATCACGGAACACTTTGGCGACACGTTTAGAAACACTACGGCGACACATCACGAAACACTATGGCGACACGTTTAGAAACTCTACAGCGACACATCACGAAACACTATGGCGACACGTTTAGAAACTCTACAGCGACACATCACGAAACACTATGGCGACACGTTTAGAAACTCTATGGCGACACGTTTAAAAACTCTACAGGCGACACGTTTAGAAACTCTACAGTGATACATCACGGAACACTATGGCGACACGTTGAGAAACTCTACAGGACACATCACTTAACACTATGGCGACACGTTTAGAAACTCTACAGCGAAACATCACGAAACACTATGGCGACACGTTTAGAAACTCTACAGCGACACATCACGAAACACTATGGCGACACGTTTAGAAACTCTACAGCGACACATCACGGAACACTATGGCGACACGTTTAGAAACTCTACAGCGACACATCACGAAACACTATGGCGGCACGTTTAGAAACTCTACAGCGACACATCACGAAACACTATGGCGACACGTTTAGAAACTCTATGGCGACACATTACGAAACACTATGGCGGCACGTTTAGAAACTCTACAGCGACACATCACGAAACACTATGGCGACACGTTTAGAAACTCTATGGCGACACATCACGAAACACTATGGCGACACGTTTAGAAACTCTATGGCGACACATCACGAAACACTATGGTGACACGTTTAGAAACTCTACGGCGACACATCACGAAACACTATAGCAACATGTTTAGAAACTCTATGGCGACACATTAGAAACTCTATGGCGACACGTTTAAAAACTCTACAGGACACATCACGAAACACTATGGCGACACGTTTAGAAACTCAACAGCGACACATCACGGAACACTATGGCGACACGTTGAGAAACTCTACAGCGACACATCACGTAACACTATGGCGAAACGTTTAGAAACTCTACAGCGAAACATCACGAAACACTATGGCGACACGTTTAGAAACTCTACAGCGACACATCACGAAACACTATGGCGACACGTTTAGAAACTCTACAGCGACACATCACGGAACACTATGGCGACACGTTTAGAAACTCTACAGCGACACATCACGGAACACTATGGCGGCACGTTTAGAAACTCTACAGCGACACATAACGAAACACTATGGCGACACGTTTAGAAACTCTACGGCGACACATCACGAAACACTATGGCGACACGTTTAGAAACTCTATGGCGACACATCACGAAACACTATGGCGACACGTTTAGAAACTCTATGGCGACACATCACGAAACACTATGGCGACACGTTTAGAAACTCTACAGCGACACATCACGGAACACTATGGCGACACGTTTAGAAACTCTACAGCGACACATCACGAAACACTATGGCGACACGTTTAGAAACTCTATGGCGACACATCACGAAACACTATGGCGACACGTTTAGAAACTCTATGGCGACACATCACGAAACACTATGGTGACACGTTTAGAAACTCTACAGCGACACATCACGAAACACTATGGCGACACATCACGAAACACTATGGCGACACGTTGAGAAACTCTATGGCGACACATCAAGAAACACTATGGCGACATGTTTAGAAACTCTATGGCTACACATCACGAAACACTATGGCGGCACGTTTAGAAACTCTACAGGACACATCACGAAACACTATGGCGACACGTTTAGAAACTCTATGGCGACACATCACGGAACACTATGGCGGCACGTTTAGAAACTCTACAACGACACATCACGAAACACTATGGCGACACGTTGAGAAACTCTATGGTGACACATCACGGAACACTATGGCGGCACGTTTAGAAACTCTACAGCGATACGTCACGAAACACTATGTCGACACGTCTAGAAACTCTATGGCAACACATCATGAAACACTATGGCGACACGTTTAGAAACTCTATGGCGACACATCACGAAATACTATGGCGACACGTTTAGAAACTCTATGGCGACACATCACGAAACACTATGGCGACACGTTTAGAAACTCTATGGCGACACGTTTTGAAACTCTATGGCGAAATATCACGAAACACTAAGGCGACACGTTTAGAAACTCTATGGCGACACATCACAGAACACTATGGCGGCACGTTTAGAAACTCTATGGCGACACATCACGAAATACTATGGCGACACGTTTAGAAACTCTATGGCGACACATCACGAAACACTATGGCGACACGTTTAGAAACTCTACGGCGACACATCACGAAACACTATGGCGGCACGTTTAGAAACCCAACGGCGACACATAACGAAACACTATGGCGACACATTTAGAAACTCTATGGCGACACATCACGAAACACTATGGCGGCATGTTTAGAAACCCAACGGCGACACATCACGAAACACTATGGCGACACGTTTAGAAACTCAACAGCGACACATCACGAAACACTATAGCGACATGTTTAGAAACTCTACAGCGACACATCACGAAACACTATGGCGACACGTTTAGAAACTCTAATGCGACACGTATAAATATGTAAGGCGACATGTTAACAAAATATATGGCGACGCGTTAAGAAACTTTACGGCGACACGTTAACATGTTCTACGACGATTCTTAGGTGAAACATTAAGAAACTCTAAGGCTACACGTTAAAAAGTCTCGCTCACGGTTTGCTCATATTTTACGGATGTTTATTTTTTTTTAAATACGAAAAACGTGTGTCAAATTATCACGAATGTTATTACCAACTCGATTTACAAAATCGTTGCTTACACAATTCAGCAAAAAGCTGTAGCGTGATTGGCTTATTGACATTATCACGTGATGCTTTCAATGTATTTGATAAAGGTTATAATATCCAACAAGTTATGAATAAGACCTTGAGACCCAGTGGTTAAGATATCGGGTTTAAATTGTTTTTGGCTGTACCAGCGTTTATCCGCTCCCGACTAAAACCAGATTTTCTTTTTATACCTTAATTGTATTTTCTGCTGCAATTTCGGACGAGTAAACTAATTATAATATGTTTTATATTCATTACCAGGAAAACTAGTCGTTGGAACAAAACCATGAGCATGTCCCTTTAAAAAACTTTTTTTTGGAATTAAACCATGAGCATGTCCACTTAAAAAAGCTTTTAGGTGAGACGTTAAGAAACTGTTCTATTCTGGGATCTCTATACTATCACTTTTAAGCGCTACCCAAAGGAAGAACATCAAATTCACAATTTGTCCGTGAATTTATTTGTGCAATCATTTATTTTATCAGGGTATCACAGATGATCACAGACATATTCACAAACATATACATTGCTGTTCATAGCTGGATAAATAGGATGATTCTCTTTCGATCGGAGTTTGGGCATGTCGTGTGTGTAAAAGTTTATTTATGCTCGCACTCGGGCACTACGGAATGCCGTTAGGGCCACCGCCTATGAATGTGTTGATCTGAAACGCGATACTCGATAGTACGATGATGAAAATGCGAAATCACGAAAATACGATGGTGAAAACGCGACAGTACGATGATGAAAACGCGACAGTACGATAACGAAAACGCGATAATACGACAGTACGATGATGATAAAGCGATAAACTATCGTGTTTTCACCATCGTACTTTTGCGTATTCACCATCGTAATATCGCACTGTCGCGTTTTCATCATCATACTATCGTGTTTACACCATCGTACTTTCGCGTTTTCACCATCGTAATATCGTACTGCTGCGTTTTCATCATCGTACTGTCGTGTTTTCATCATCGTACTATCGTGTTTTCATCATCGTACTTTCGAGTATCGCGTTTCAGATCAACACATTGACAGGCGATGGCCCCAACGGCATTCCGTAGGGCATGGCTCATTCGGCGAGTATACCGACAAGATTGTTAACCATAAAAGGTTTATGAAGTATAGTGCATATACAGAATGTAAGTAATAGTTAGATGACATGAAGTAAATTCTTAATGAATAATTATGGGTGTAGTGAGCCTAGCAAAACGAGCACTTATTAATCATTAATAAATTACTTCAGGTCATCTAACTGACTTAGAATACAACCTCTTTACCTGATACATTGACAACGCAAAATCTGAAACAGGGAATATGCATTAGATGAGTTGTTGTCGGCGGACCTTTAAACACCCGAAATTCTTAATGATAAAGTCTAGTGCTTAATGATTGCATATTAGCAATTTCATCGGCTTAAAATGTAGGTTGTATTCTAACCCTGGTTAGAGCCTGGTACTTTTACGTACACCAATGTTTAGTACTGTCACACTGGACCCCTATTTAACGTCCCTTCCGGAAGACGATTAGTGTTTTGTTTTCTTTGTGGCGCGGTGGCATATCGAACCTGCGACCCCTGGATTTGACAGTCAAGTGTGTCCACGTATCCGCCGTCCATTTGTTCCGTTAATGTTTTAGATCTTATGAAAAAACGAATCACCAAATCATAATGGTTGATTTCATTTGGGGAGAATAAGATTTCAGTATTTTTAAAACATATTCAAGGTTTAACTTTCATTTTGATAGGCGGTTTATTTGCCGTACCCAGTTTTTGTTTCAGTTTAAGATTTTCAGATTCTCTCTCTGAGCAGTATGTTCTTTTAAGTACTGTCTTCTCATAGTTAACTTGACTGTTAAGTTACTAGGCTAACTCTTTCAATCTCTGAGAAAAATGCAAGAGTGTATGAACTTTGAATACCGTTTTTTTCTGTTATAAAAAAGATAAACATTACAAAACAAACAGGTTGATTGATGAGAGCGCCGGTAGCAAAAATATAATATAAACAAATTGTTTATCTGTTTGGGATTGCGTTGTTCACAGTATGTACTTTTGTATGTGATTGACCCCTTACAAAGTACAGTCTCGTGCCAAAATACATACGAGTTAATGACGTTGTTGGTGTTTATATGACCATGAATTCCGCTGACGGTTCACTTAATAGGTCAATGACAGGTTGCGCGCAGAACAAACAGCCATGCGCGTGTATTATACTTGTTTATCTGTGCGGTAAACCGTTTAAATGTCTGTGTCTTACAACATTCAAATTTCCGTTCGTAAACAAAAATAAAAAAATCCGAATTTCAAATAAATTCCTTAACTCCCTTTCCCTTACAATGCAAACTTAAACTATTTTATAATGTTATCTTGTTTACTGGCAATGTGATTATGTAGAACTGAAGCGTATATCGTATATACGGGCGGCGTGAGTGTGATATCACGTAAGCGTATTTCGTATATACGGACGGCGTATATACGGACGGCGTGGGTGTGGAATCACGGAAGCGTATATCGTATATAAGAACGGCGTGAGTGTGATATCACGGAAGCGTATATCGTATATACGGACCGCGTGAGCGTGATATCACGATAGCATATATCGTATATACGGACGGCGTGTGTGTGATATCACGGAAGCGTATATCGTATATACGGACGGCGTGAGTGTGGTATCACGGAAGCGTATACCGTATATACGGACGGCGTGAGTGTGAAATCACGGAAGGGTATACCGTATATACGGACTGTGTGAGTATGCTTCATGGAAGCGTATAACGTATATATGGACAGCGTGGGTGTGATATCACGGAAGCGTATATCGTATATACGGACTTTGTGAGTATGTTTCATGGAAGCGTTTATCGTATATACGGACGGCGTGGGTGTGATATCAGGGAAGCGTATATCGTATATACGAATGGCGTGAGTGTGATCGTATATACGGACGGCTCGAGTGTGGAATAACGGAAGCGTATACCGTATATACGGACGGCGTGAGTGTGGAATAACGGAAGCGTATATCGTGTATACGGACGGCGTGAGTATGTATCACGTAAGCGTATATCGTATATACGAACGGCGTGAGTGTGATCGTATATACGGACGGCTCGAGTGTGGAATAACGGAAGCGTATATCGTATATACGGACGGCGTTAGTGTGATATCACGTAAGCGTATATCGTATATACGGACGGCGTGAGTATGTATCACGTAAGCGTATATCGTAAATACGGACGGTGTGAGTATGTATCACGTAAGCGTATATCGTATATACGGACGGCGTGAGTATGTATCACCTAAGCGTATATCGTATATACGGACGGCGTGAGTGTGATATCACGTAATCATATATATCACGATAGCGTATATCGTATATACGGACGGCGTGAGTGTGATATCACGTAATCGTATATATCACGTAAGCGTATATCGTATATACGGACGGCTTGAGTGTGTATCACGTAAGCGTATATCGTATATACGGACGGCGTGAGAGTGTATCACGGAAGTGTTTATCTTATATACGGACGGCGTGAGTGTGATATCACGTAAGCGTATATCGTATATACGGACGGCGTGCGTGTGATATCACGTAAGCTTATATCGTATGTACGGACGGCGTGAGTGTGATATCACGGAAGCGTATATCGTATAAACGGACGGCGTGAGTGTGATATCACGGAAGCGTACATCGCATAAACGGACGGCGTGAGTGTGATATCACGGAAGCGTACATCGCATAAACGGACGGCGTGAGTGTGATATCACGGAAGCGTATATCGTATAAATGGACGTCGTATATATATACGGACGGCATGAGTGTGATATCACGTAAGCGTATATCGTATAAACGGACGTCGTATATTATGGACGGCGTGAGTGTGATATCACGGAAGCGTATATCGTATAAACGGACGGCGTGAGTGTGATATCACGGAAGCGTATATCGTATAAACGGACGGCGTGAGTGTGATATCACGGAAGCGTATATCATATATACAGACGGCTTGAGTGTTATATCACGTAAGCGTATATCGTATATACGGACGGCGTGAGTGTGATATCACGGAAGCGTATATCGTATAAACGGACGGCGTGAGTGTGATATCACGGAAGCGTACATCGCATAAACGGACGGCGTGAGTGTGATATCACGGAAGCGTATATCGTATAAATGGACGTCTTATATATATACGGACGGCATGAGTGTGATATCACGTAAGCGTATATCGTATAAACGGACGTCGTATATTATGGACGGCGTGAGTGTGATATCACGGAAGCGTATATCGTATAAACGGACGGCGTGAGTGTGATATCACGGAAGCGTATATCGTATAAACGGACGGCGTGAGTGTGATATCACGGAAGCGTATATCGTATATACAGACGGCTCGAGTGTTATATCACGGAAGCGTATATCGTATATACGGACGTCGTATATACGGACGGCGTGAGTGTGATATCACGGATATATGATACGGACGGCCTATATAGTAAATACGGACGTTGTGAGTATGTGAGTCAGTTCGATTACCTGAAGTTGAATAATAATTATTAAGGAGGGCTCGTTCGCTAAGCTCGAATCGACCATTCTTAGTCATTAAGATTTTGCGTCATGTCATATAACTTACTTAGCAACATGTTAATTATGGGTCAATGTACTTGTACTTCGCCTTTCTTAAAGTTACTCAATGTTAGTCATTTCGTGCCATAGTTCAACAGTTTCCCGTACTCAGGATAGAGAATGTGTGTGGTATTTAGTCAAAGTCCTTTCATGTAACATCCATATGACAATGAATTAAGATTAGGGATTTATGATTCATTACGTTCACACTTCTGTTTTGCTTATTAAACATACGCACGTGGCTTTACTTTTTGCCTAAAACAATTAAAATACACTCAACTACGTACAAGACATCAACTTGTTTTTACGTTATTATAAAAACTGGTGCTATTAATAAACGCCGTGATTTCAAATATCAACAAAGACGTTCAAAATAAATGGACAAATAAAACAACTTGTATAAGAGAGAGTTAACCCCGTTCAAGGTCAATGTCCTACATTCTGACCGAATCATATCTCATAATTGAACATAAGGCAAGATGAAAGGGGGCATTAGCCTAAGATAAGCATCATTATAAAGAATGACTGATTCAAGTTCAATATGTATACCGCTTAGCATAAGCAATCTGATCACAATCCATATATAATTTCCTTCGTTTGAGTAAAACGAATTAGAAGGAAATTATTTTCCCTTGTTTATAATGAAATAACCGCCTGGTGGCGATTGATAAGCACGAGGAATTCGTGCGAATATGAATAGTAAGGCATTTAGCTTCGGGGAACCGATCCGTTCACATCGATTCAATTGATTGTTAAATTTTACAAGAATTTTATTGTGAAAGTCTTCTGTTACTATGCAATTTCATCATATGAATGATAAATCTGTTTTTCATGTGTCTTCAAAGAACATAACCATGTAATATACATCTGTATAACTTGATAAAGTACATATACATGAATCATAAAAAATATATGTTTTCTATACATCTTTGTTAAGGAGCTTATGGGTGATGAGGCCCGACATCAAGTGGTACGAGACAAATCCTGTAAATCTGGATGACAAACGGGCAGAGGTTTCTGAGTTTTCCCCAAAAGGAGGGTTTTATCACAGTTGTTCCTCGGCCAGTCGACCACGTCTATACGCTCCATTTTTTAAGGCATGTTGTTTACCAGACATACTTTGCTCATGTTGCTAGTTCATGCTGTATGTGTTAATCGGTTTCCCAAGTGCTTCACTGAAACTTCCAAAATAATACCATTGAAAAGTATTGATTTTGTTGTTTTCTATAGGAGGTTATAGAATGGTATTCAGGGAATACTAGTTACACTCCGATACGCTTCATTGACCAGTCAGTCTGGAGATGTTGACCTTACAAGGTCACTGACTTTTCGACGGGCGTCCATACTAAGCGACCGGTCTATTCGTGGGCCCCAGTACAATTATGCTGTTATTTTGTTTTTGTTGCTATTGCTGTTGTTGTTTTTATCCCACCAACTTTGGGCCGTTTATCATTAGCAGATGCAAAAGTAACGTTTACTTATTGTATACGTTGACGTCATTTATATTAACACCGATGTTGTTCTAAAAAGTTTTCTTCACCTTTTCCTTGTACTTAATGATTCCAATGTACACTTATGTGATATTCGAAGCCCTTGGGACCCCGTGTTATTTGTTTTCGTTTGAAACAAGTTTATGAGTAGAAAATGAATATGTAAATATATAACCAAAACAAATATTAGAAACGCGACATAGGAGATTGAAAAACGAGGTTGGTATTTAATATGCAAATGAAGACAATATAATGGTCATACATCATTGTCTCCATTCTCTCAAGTTCACTGTACAGGTCCGTTATTATATAACGCAATCCGATTAGCTACATCGTTCTTTGATCCACCAGGCCATTGCCGTTCCAATTAAAATAAAGACCAAAAAAATCAAACCACAATAACTTGATTGATTTATTATTCAATGGATATTATTTTTACATAAGTTATCGGTATTCAATTCTCTTTCAAATGATACCAAAATGATATGGGATCTCCCAACATCAAAATGTAGCATTGTAACCAATGACTCAATGTAATGATATGCTTCAAGTGACACTCTTATTCAAAATCAATGCATAGACATGTATAACAAACATAAATTTTGAATGATAAACTTTAAACTACTTACTAAATAATGTATTGATGGTTAATATTTAATTACTGATAACATTGAACACGTGTTTTAAATAGCTGAAACCGCATAAGTGTTAAATGATTGGTGAGTGCGAAAAGATTTACTCTGATCTACTATAGTATCATAAGATAGAAATACCGTGTTTTATGTTCATTTCTTTCAAATTAAACTCGGTACCCTCGATAAGAATAATTGTGTTCGACATTTACAACCTTTTTAGTATATTTATTTATAGTATAAATTGTGGTAAATCTAATTTAGGAGTAAGAGGGCATCTTTAACTGTAAATGGGATACCTTCCGCGTACTGTCATACTATCTCATGAATGAAAACATATTCTGTATCATGCAAACAATAACCTTTATCACAAATCGGAAAAGTTATGCATTTTGAAAATGATGTAAGCAGTTTTCCGTCCTATATCCATTTGTATTTTGTAATGGATAAAGATTATACGCAGTTGCTTAAACATGTTTTTGTTCGTAAATACATAATAACATCTTCCAACCAGCCTAGTGATCAACACATTTTTTCAAATGAAGTGTTTTTTAATTCGTTTTGATACGTTTATTTCAGTTAAGCCACAGTCAGTCGTCATTGGGTTAAATCAGGTGAAGCGGTAGATACAAACAGTGGTTGGTCCAGTTAGTGGGTTGTTTACCTACTTTTCCATAGACCACTAAACAGCTGTACCATTTATTTTATTTGGTGTTTGGGATTATATCCTGTTTACTGACCAAGCCTCTATTTAAAAATACCGCTTCACCTGATTAAAATCAATAATAAATGACTGCGGATCCAGCAAATTTAACCGTGCGGAAAATCTTACTATCCCATTAGATAAAATCTCATATCGCATACATGCTTACATACTCTTTCTTTGTCCGCTTCTGTTTCCTACATTAAATTCATAAAGTGGCGTTTAATTCAAGAAAAGTAGATAATTTTAAGAAACTTAACCTGAGCAGGAAGTTTTAAATCATTATTTCTTTCAATCGTCTGGTGGAATCGGTAGTAAAACAGCTAAAAAAAATTTATTCCAAAAATGGGTTAATAGAATAACACGTCATTGCATCATGCTTTCAGTAAAAGAATGCGTGTGCATTGGGGTTTGGAAAACTTCCTCATTCGTGTTCATTCATAAATAATGCCCTTTTGTGTACAAGTATTATTTCTTTAATAATATATGGTCGGGGTAAATACCTGCGTAATACGTGAGACAACAAGGCACTCCTTAAAATGAAGTGCCTCGACTGTCTATCCCCTACCCACCCCAGTCTTGAAAAAGTTCCTAGGTATTATTATGAATAAAATGGTATTTTTTATATTTCTGATTCGCACAAATCGTAGAACATAAATTATTTTTGTAATCGCCTAAGAAATTGTAAATTGGGTATAAACTCACACATACACGTATGGTTTTTTTTTATTATAACAGCCATGCAGGGTTATAAGGGACTTTATAATTTCCTCTACATCCGTTCGTGCGTTTATACCAAACTAGTAAACCTTTTGTGATTCGAAAACACCCGTGCTAAGACTTTTCTCAGACAAATCTTCAACATTTCGAGATACAGTCTAACGTCGTAATAATGCTATGCCATATCAGTTCTCACGTCCAAGCTTAATAAAAATCCCTTATCAAATAACTCCGCCCCTCAAACGTCATACGCATGGGCACGTCCCTGCAACACACGCGTGACGTCAACGATCAATCCCTCTTTCGTGTCGTTGAAAACAGAATAATATTGTCATGAATGCGACAAGAATGATGTAATCTATTGAGTTACGGACTAAACAAGGTCAAACAACATAAAGATCACTTTTAAATGAAGCGAGGATTTGAATGTAATATCTATTATGTTTTATTCTCTTTTTTCTGGTACAAAAATATCCGGTAATAGATTCAATGCGTACTTGCCTAGAGAATAATAAAGCCTTCGAAGGAAAAGTTTGTCATGGCGAGAGCACGTTTAAAATTATTCGGCCAGCCTTGACATTCTAATCGATCGTTCAAAAACGTAAACACGAGATGCAATGTAGACCAAGAAAGTTACTAGTTGTTTTCTCGTTACCGGTGGCTGTTCACTTAGGATGCAAACCTTAGTTGAGATGATTTTTAAAGTGGTACACATTATGTTTTGTATTTCAATAGTTGAATATGAATAACTGAAAATGTTACGCATTTTGTTATGAATGCATGTTAGCAGCAGCGTCCCAAAAAAATTCGTTGTACAGTTTATACATGTACTAATGCACCAGTCAATTGTGACCACGCCCCGCTCCCCAGGTCCGGGGGTATACCGGGGATAGCCGGGGAAATTGGCCGTGTTCTTACCTTTCAAGTGGCCACGCAGTGCCGTGTGAATGCGGTGGTTTTGTCTTCGCTTTAAATATAACGGGGAATAGTCCTTCCCTAGGGTCCCTGGTGTGCAAGGGCATTTGGCGGGGATTTTACCATCTGTTCGTTCCCGCAGGGCGGGGATTTTACCCGGGGATGGCTGGACCGAAAGTCAAAGTCCCCGCTATTCCCCGGACCTGGGGGCCGTGGTTACAATTGACTGGGGCACCGGTTAAAGGCTGATATTAAGCACTTCGTTTCCTGGGTATGACTGGTAGTCTTTATTAGAGGCAAAGGGAACGTTCCCTAATAGGGCGCGTACCACGACCTCTTGGTGAGAACCCAGTGGTCAACTAAACTCTCATCATCCTGGTCCTAATCAAGGGCGGATCTGGGATTTGACGATCCCTCCCGCAGAACCGAAATTAACTTGGTTTAAAGTGATGACAGGGGTTGTCGGTGGTACCCCCCCCCCACCTCCACCCTGGATCCGCTAGTGCTATTATGGCACGCTTTTCCATGGGTTTTGAATGTCCAGTGGTATTCGCCGGTATGTACGAATATTGCACTTAAAAATGAAATTTAAAATCACACTTGTATTTCAGAACGCTTCATGGAGTGTGATGATTAATTGAAACCTCTTTATACACAGTCTGCGTTTCGCAGCAATTTAGCAAAATATCGCCGTAAAAAGGAAATCTAACTTCCAACAGACTGGTTCCAATATCGATTCTGAGAAAGTTCACTTTATAAATCTCATTTAATCTTATTACACAATCTCTCTCTTTGAACATTTAATGTTCTAATGTTCTTGGTTTTAGTGTTTGAATGATGTTTGGTTACAAGGACCTCGCCGTACCAATGCGGCAAAAATGCAACTTGGGCCCCAGCCCCGACAATGCATTTACTGATGATTTTCTTTTCTCCAAATCAACTAGATGCAGACAGATACATGCTACTTGGCATATACTTTGTTGTGAATGTTAAAATCATTACATCTAGTACTTTCGTTACCGTGAATCCAGACTGATGTTGTCATTTTCTTCAGTGCTCGGGCTTTGACAAACGTTTTGAAAGTTGGAGCTCTTAGCTCAACTGCCCAATATGTACGCAAGCGATTGTAACACGCTGCTATTACAGCACGAAATAGACGGAGATTGCCGAAAATGGCCGGAATGTTACGATTTCTACGCCAGTGGTGCATTACTTTATTGTTACATATAATTGAAAATAATCAGGACGAGAAGTGAACAGAGTACGTTATTACATCCAGATTTTTTTCTGTCTAATCTTATACCTCTGATAAAGGGGCTGACTCTTTGTTTATCTTATCATACATACATGTACTATTACATTTTACGAAACCAATTATTCATGTGGCCATGAGATTTAAGAGTATTTTCTGATCAATTATGAGGGTACCAGCCCCATCCCTTCCCGTTGTCTTGTATAGTATTCTCAAATCCTGCATAAAAATATGGAACACTTTTTTGTATATAGTCTGCTTACCGACTTATGTCATAATTTAAGTTTCTGCATACCGCGTACCATCCTACTGAGTCCCGCGTACTCTTTGAAAAACTTCCTGCACGTCTTGAAACCATGCACAAAACTTCCATCATTGTATTCATCATCTGAAAAAAACAACTAGTAATATACTTTTCTTTGGCCTTGACTCAAGTATTTTTCCTGCTCATTGTGATGCAGCGATGTATTTATAACTCATGTTAAAACCCGTGCATTTGCCTATCACGTGTACAACTAGGTCAGGAGTATAAATAGCCGAGCTGATATCGGGAAAGTTCATAGTACGAACAGCTGATCAATGAGTGACACTAAACCAGCAGCTTCTTAGTTATTTTATTTGTAAATTAAATTATATATTTATTAATAGTTTTGTGAGGAGATTTTATCTACATTTTATCACATCAAGTAAGTTGTTTGTTTTATTTTTTCTGATCTTAGTGAGTACTTTAATCATCAATGTTTATCAATTTACCCACGCTCGTCTTTTGGCAGAAGTCATCCGGTGTGAGTCAAATAGTGTTACGATTTTTTATGTATTTTACGTTCATCGAAAATAAATCAGTATTGTGGTTTGGCGCACGAAGTTTAAAAGATCCGAGCCCACGAAAATACATCCATGTCAGATGTAACCACTCCCCTAGTCCACATTGTGATACCCCCTCCCCTTACTTTGAAATTTGTTCACTAAATAGTAGATACCAGTGGTAGCAAAGTTTTATCTACTATTCGAGCTGTTGCGTACTATACTCTTGCGTACCGAAAAAACACCCCTTAAATACAGCGTACCAAAAAAGGGCGGGGTGACCTTAGAAGACTATAAGTATATATCACAATGATTATCGTTATTCGTTTGATTGGGCGATGTTATGTAAAAAAAATTAACTTCCATGTAGTGTTGTATACGTTCGTGTTCATATATTCAATCTTGTGACTGTCGGCAGGAGTTTAATTTTAAGAGATTGACGATAATTTACCTGACATTGATTTGAGCGATTAATCAATTCCTCAAAAGGTTTGGTGAACATGTGTTATACGAATGATGCAATATGAATAACAAGTTATTTACTAGCCATTTGCCTTATTCCTCAATATAATTGAATCGTACGTCGTAGAGCCGACTATTTGACATGTATACACGAAATCGGATACAAGTCACGTCTCTCGAGAGTGATGGCTGGATCTAGCATGGAAAAATCGGGTTCTATCTGCCTGTGCGTGTGTACTGAGTGTCTGATATTTTCCTATAATGGTGGTTAGCTTGTCCAATCAATATATATCTATGTTAAATATAAACAACAGAACCCATATTGACCGGAAGAAAGTTCTACGAAAAAGATTTTATAACATGTCGAGTAGCTTGATCGTTTTGTAAATATTTTAACATTTCGATGGTACGATTTGTAAAATCATTCTTTAAGTTGCATGGTAGCTAAAAACTGCTTTTAAACCTTCACACTACGTTATCTAATGCATCCCAATCACTTTACGTATTTACGTAATGTAGTGCAAGCGCACGAGTGAAGTGGATGCTCGCAATGTTTCTTAAACCTTGGCTTGGCATCCTATTTTGTGCACCGACGGTAAATCCATTACTCGTGGTTGTATAAATATAGCCTGTATGCCAGGTAGATGTATTTTCAAGTTCAGATTAATATGGAACAAGGAATACTACGTAGGGACCTACGACGACGGTCATCAATCATTAGCGGTTCCTGAGGGGGGAGGGGGACACCCGGCGCCCCCTCCTTAAATCGTCCAAGTTTACTTTTCATTTCAATATGGATGGAAAAAGTAATAAACTTATAATAAACCTATAAGAGGGGAGGTGCTTATTTTTAGCGAGCTGGAAAGAGGAAGAGTATGAGCTATGGGGATTAATGGGAACTAAAACTTTATATAGAAAGCTGACCGAAAAAAGTATGTAGATATGGTGAGTTTCGTACTTCTGTTCAATGACCACTTCGATTGAATTGTTCATCTGTCAGTAAGTCGGTTTGAATTGTGTGTGTCTCTCAGTAGATGTCTTCCCGTCGGCCCGTATGTCCAAATTAGGGGCGACAACCCTTTGTTTGACTTATATGTACGTTCTTGTCGTATTTTTGTTCATCTTTCCAATCTATAAATTAACAATAAAACTGATGCCAAACACTGTTTTAAGAGAACGATTACAGCACCATGCGTTAATATCCTGACATAGTTTAAGAATGGTAATGTATTGAAAACCGACCATGTATGGCTTTTTAATGCTTAATTGACACAGGCCGTACTGTTATTTGACGTATGTCCTACTTTTGTATGGAATCCCAATAATGACCTCCACCATTTTGATGATAATTATTCTGCGAAGGTCATAGCTGTGTCATGTTTGCATTTGTTAGAGATAAAGGGGAGTTAATATGCCGTTGTCATCTGTTCATATTTCTTTATCTATGTCAGTCAGCTGTCTTCATAAATTATGAAAAATGGGTTATCTTTCAATTGTTAAGGTCATAGACACGGTCCGGCTGTCCTCACTTAAGGACAATTTAAGAAACTTTTTAAGGGTCTTGTTATGAAATGCAGGTTAAGTAATAGCACCTACATTTCTGTTTGTACTCTTTAATGAACTAAGGGTACTTAGTTTTGAAGAAATAATTTGTATCTATGATCTGATTTCCAATGAATTTCGGTTCGACAAATAAAATAAAATAATCTAATAAATTAGTAATAACCAATAAAGATAGTTTGATCGTAACAAGGAAGTCCCGCTCCCTACGATTACTTCAATATCACTGAATCGTTTCCTAAAGCTGCACTCTCACAGATTGAACGTTTTGACAACTTTTTTATATGTTTATGTTTGTCTTGGAACGAGCAATTTTTGCGAACATGCATAGAAAATCGTTTCTTTAACATGTACTCTCACAGATTAAACGTCTTGACAACTTTTTTATTTCTTTGTCTTGGAACGAGCCATTTTGAACGAACATGCCTGGAAACTAGTTTTTCATGTTAATGATCAAAAATTGTGTTAAATGCATTTTTCTAAAAGCATCGATTTTAGCCATAAATTGATTTAGTGGTACATGAATGTTGACAAAAATCAGACCTGAGGTTTTTATATTTACGTCCGAATATCGATGTTTTGCGGCTAGAAGTGTTACTAACGTTTTAAGAAAAAATCTGTTTTGGGGCATAGAACATCAACTTTTGAACGTAAATATGAAAAACTGCGATATGGTCGTTGTCAGCAGTCTTAATCACTGGATTTCGGTCATTTACGAAAAAAAATGGCTCATCCGAAGACAAAAAAAGTTGTCAAAACGGTAAATCTGTAAGAGTGCAGCTTTAAAAGGTATTCATCGAAAGTAGCGTCATAGACAGATATGATTTGCAACCCGGAAGAATTGTTCTATAAGAAACATGATACCACATTAATATTGGCTGTTCTTATATATATATCTTAAACAATAATGACTAGTTTGCACTCGGCTCCAATGAAATTTACTTATTGATGATCTCATTTTAAAATCAAAATATTGCCTTCGTTTATCCATTGGCGAATCAAAGAAATCTGGACAACATTACGGATTGGGCCTCAAACAAGAAATCTGGCGAATGGAAAATTACATCTAATCAATAACGACATAACAAAAATGCGGCTTGTCTTTTTAACAGTCGTAAGTCGTAACTACTCGTCGGGCAGCTTAGCTGACTGCATCTTTAGTGGCCAACCCATCACTTTTGTTTCGAAATAAAGCAGACAATTAAGTTAAAACTATCATTATTGAACACTGAAGATCGAAACCAAAGTTAAACGGTTTGCCCTATATCTTTGGATTTCTTATGCATGTAGACTGTCATACGACTAAGATGGGACTGAACCGAAACAAATCTCATATCGTTCCATTATACGGGTTCTCTCCCCTGTACTTCAAATTTGATGCTGTTTTGTTTAGGTCGAGGTACAGAGCGTTAGTTTATGAATGAGACTACAGGCACAAGATTGAAATGATATTTCGCAGATTTCTCATTTTCATTGCGTTGCTGTGGGATAACTATAGATGTCATTCATCGCAGGTCTCGCAGTATTTTGGGTTCAAACTGGTGGGGGTAAAATCCCCCCCCCCCTTTGGTTTTATTTTTTTTGGCATTATAGGGCAGACCTTAATAAAGTCAACAAATCATCATCATAATTCGCAGAACTTCTACTAGTGGTCTATTAGTAACCGGTCTTGCTTGCTACACTCATACGTGAAGTAAGGAGAAAATAAAGAATCAAAGAACCTCTCTCTCCCCCACCTGGTCTCTTTCATCTATCTCTCTCACTCCCCTCTCTCTTTTTATGTACTTTATATTTTGCGACGCTAGACCAGTTCCGCTTTTTTGAGAAAAGATTGTCGCACGTGTCATATTTGAACATTTATGTAAGTAAGGCCAAAAAATAGCTTTGTTAGGGTTACGTCCTATTCAAAAACAGGTTTTGATGGTAGGCTTTCTTATTAGGCTTTATTTAGAACGTTTTGGTCATTGTTGGAGAATAGCACTAGTTCGTTACCATCCATAAAGTGCAAAATCTATGCACAACAGACATTCAAGGTCTCTCTATAGAACTTTATTCTCTAATAATTGTTTTCCTACAGTTTGATTTCTCGACGCCAGTTATGAAGCCAGCTAGTATATAAAGCCAGCTAGTGTTAATATCAGCTGCTTTCATTTCTAATCATAATGATTGTATTATTCCAAAAATATCTCCAGACACCTTTGACAGTATTGATATGTTTACCCATTTAGACGCCAGCCTCTCGTTTATTAATGCGACTTAGAGAGAGTAATGCATGTTGTTGTTTTTTCTTGATTGCCTGTTTTCAGTAATCAGAACGAAATATGATGTAACATGTATGACTAATTGATCTTACGTAACTAACATGCGCGACTGATTAATATCCCCAGATTTGCAAGTTATATAAACACGATGGTTTAAAGGCCAACTGTTAAACACAATCTTATTGATAATTTTGTGAGAAAGAACTATACACAAACTACTGCTTTATTCGCGCAAATATTACATAAGATGAAGAAATGAAAACGGAAACCATATGTATCACAATTTCCGGCAACATGACTCTAACTTAGTGCGTAGACTGTGCACTCAGAGGCGTTCGTGAATTATTAAGTTGCAAATAAAATAATGACAATTATGTCGCAAGTTGTAAATATTTGAGTCCGCATTTAATTGATAAATAAAGCTTTACGTGGCATCAAACATGTGTCAGTCGGGCTTCGCACAAATGTGTAGATATTATTTTGTAACATTATCGATGTTTTCTTTCGTGTATGTAATATTTGTGTTTTGGTTTATAACGAAGATCTTTATATGCTTAATTTACATAAACGTTCGGACATGTTCTGTTTTGTGAGTCAATTTTAAGAAATGAGTATAAAAATAATAAATACACATAATTTTGACACTAAAATAAAGATAATAGCTAAGGTATTCATAACAAACTATCAGTATTGAAAGTAGTCACAACAAAATATAAATTGAACATTAGCCCTTGCAAGTGCCGCATTAAGGCTCTTTCAATGGGCATCAAAAGTGCCCATTCTAACCCAGCACTCTGCCCTTTTCAAATCCTGGCTAGAACCTTGCATATTAAGATGCATGGAATGCTTATGAGGTAATTTTATCAATATTTTTCCCAATAGCTATAGATGTCCCTTTAACTTCAAGTTTATTAATTCAAGGTTGTATCTAATGTATAATAACATTTATTGCGATCCAAACAATTGTCGCTATTGGTTTGCTTCGCTGCTGACATATTAAGCCACGCCCCCTATTCTCTTAAATATCTAGACATGTTTTCACGAATCCAGCACTTTACCTTTCGATTCTGTACATTACATTGATTTCTTTAATTGAAAGTGAGAAATTGAAACATTCAAAGGTGGGTGCGCCTTTTTCTATTAAGGTTACTTTTTTGTATGCGCTTTTTATATAAATATATAATTATATTTATTGTATACGCTTAGAAAAAAGTTATAATGATCGTCAATTATAAGTTCATACCTCAATGCAAAAGCTAGTTATAGTTCCGGATGCATTATTTTATAAATATGATTACTTTTCCGGAAGAGAAATTAGCACGGCCTTCAGTCATTGAGGAACTGTGTCGAATTGTTTTAATTGAAATACTTTCGCAAAAGAGAACAAAGAAGCTTGGCAATAATAATGTTTTAATAATAACAGTGGTGATGTGTGTGGGTTTTTTTTCTTCTAATTATCTTGTGTATATAAAAAAAATGTACATTCATTTCGTGCGTCAACTGTCCATCGGTTAATGTCTTATGGCCAAGTCCAAATAAACTTGGAACTTTTAATTAGTTGCCACTTCTCTTTCCAGGATGACGGCCCAAGAATACAGCGGACGTCTGGACAAGGGTGTCCTCAACCACTACATGACCCTGGAGTGCCCGGGGGACAAGGTTCAATGCGAGTATGTGTGGATCGACGGCACAGGACAGGGCATCCGTAGCAAGTGTAAAACACTCGACTTTGAGCCAAAAGATCCCAGTGGTGAGTTTTTGGGCTAGTTTGAAAGGGTCGGGTATTGTAGCGGGTGGTGGAAGGGGGCGTATCGGAAGAAGATGGCAAGGAACATGTGTACGTACTGTGCGCTTGTGTCGTTCACGACACTCTTAAACGTTAATAGTGACTCGCTCATGTTTTCGAATAAAGATTATTTTCCAGTAATGCATTTAAAAACACTTACATTATCAATTTTTTATTATATGGTATCAAAATTGCAGAAAAAAAGTACAGTTATAGCATGAAAATGTATTTTGGTTTTAGTGGGGTTCGAACCCATGCCGGTAAAGTCAAGAAAAAGTAGAAAACAGCCCACAGTTTCTTACGCTAAAAATGTCAAAAAAATACATCAAATTGATATCGTTGTGTACAACGCATTGAATTTTAATTTCCGATTTATCACATTACTTACGACACATTTGTCTTTCGCAGTTTATATATTTACGTATTGTTCGAATTCAAAATATATTTATCTGTACTTATCCCGTGACTTTCACATGCTAAATAAACACACTATAAAGTATATTAAAATTGGGAAACCATTATACACTATTTTTAAAGGTGTGAACTAACCTGAGACAAAAACAAAAAAATCTTATAATCATGTCAAATGATTTTGTATCGGCCTCATACTAGCTCTAGTTTGGTTTGAGGGAAATACTGTATTTGCCGATTTTTGGACCATCTTCATGGTGTCTAGTCCCTAGGCGTAAGTTGCCTATGCGTTCGAGTACAAGCAGTATTTCAAGGTATGCTATTCGGATTGCTGGTTATTAATAACTCCATTATGGTTGACTTAAGTAGAATATTGAATACCATCTAAGGTCAAAAACTGTTTCAGTTTAATCTGAATAATCTTGGATTTAAACTGCTTATACGTACGTTTATTGTACAAAGGTTGACCGTCGATGTCCGAAGGTTCAGTGACCCTGTCTTGTGTCTAGACCTTACAACGCTATCTAAAAACGTGACCTTGTGTTGACCGATTAACCACAGTTTTTGAACTTGCTGCTGTATGAATGACAACCACATAACTTGGTATTTAGGCCTTTTTATGAGCAGTATTTACTCGCAAACCCCGACGTACAATTACAGACAAATAACATCACCGATGATTAAATGGCAAGGCCGATTATGTTGTTTTAAATAGCAATACGATTGACAATTGGAGCACCTGGGCTATTTCCTACGGAATTCTGTTAGGGTCATCGCCTATGAATGTGTTGATCTGAAATGCGATACTCGATAATACGATAATGAAAACGAGAAATCGCGAAACTAGAATTACGAATAGTAATAGTAATTACGACAGTACGATGATGAAAACGCGACAGTACGATAATGAAAGCACGACAGTACGATGATGAAAACGCGACAGTACGATGATGAAAACGCGACAGTACGATGATGAAAACGCGACAGTACGATAATGAAAGCACGATAATGAAAGCACGATAATACGACAGTACGATGTCGATAATGCTATATATTATCATGACTTCACCATTGTACTGTCGCGTTTTCACCATCGTACTATCGCGTTAAAATGACAGTTTATTGTAAATAGTTTTCAGAAAAGCGTGACTTTAAAGCGCTGCAATTGATAATTTATAATTCACTGATAAACCATTCAAGCGGATACTGTATAATAAAAATGCAAATGGAAAGCGAAGTACGTCAACAAAAAACCATTTATCAAACTTAATGTTTCCCTTTTCCTGTACATTGTGGTATGATGTCAGTATGACCTAAATGAAACCATACACAGTGGCATTGTACTCTACACGGCTTTTCAGCACCGATTAAGTAAGAGCAGCCAAGGTCATAAGGATATTTGTAATTTAGACCATGGCCACTTGACATTCTTTCAGCGCTATAAGTAAGACATCAACATTTTTCATTGCCAATATCCTGGGTTGTAAACAAGCTTTGACACCAAATCAAGTCATACTATTGTTATTAATTACACCTTGAAATTTGCTTATAAAAACAAAATGTGACATGTCTATCCGTCGGGGGGGGGGGGGGGGGGGGGGGGGGGGGGGGGAATAACCCCGATATTGTCGGAAGACGTAATCAGATTAGTTTGTAATTATCTGCCTATTTTTTAGTGTTGGGCAATATTTGTTGTCCAATGAGCTGGCAGTATATATCAGATGTGCTGTACATTCACTAAAGCGAATCATCAGTCAGTCTCTAATTATTTAAACCAGGTACATTTGTTGATTTAAACACAAGACACAACATAATTTGGAACAGTATGGCAGCTTGTGATTTTTAGAATGTATTTATCAAATTAGAGTTCTCGTCCGGCCGCGCCGGGCATGACAACATTTTTGTTTTGATAACTACATGTGTACAAACACTTAGGCCTAAAAAAAAATTGTTTGGTTAGGGTTACATCCTTTTCAAAAATAGGTAGGGTAGGTAGGCTTTTTATTTTTTTTATTTTATTTTTTTATTAGGCTATATATAAGAATGTTATTTTCATCATTGGAGAATGGTGTTAAAGTTATCTCCTGTATAAGCATTAAAGGTTTTAAACTACACATTGAAAGCAATTAAAAAAAAAGAAAAAAAAAAAAATTTATTATTTGTTTTTTTTAGTTTTTCATTTTTTTTTTCAAACTGACTATAAAAACGGTAGGGTCGGCGCCTATTCCGTAGGTAGGGTCGGGTAACCCGAACCAAATGTATTTTTTTTTAGGCCTTACCTATACAAAAAAGTGTAAAACACATTGCTTCGGTCATAGTTCATGACTTATTTTTGATCCTGAATAAGGAAACTAACAACTTAAAAAACAAATTGCTATAATCTACAGTTAAAACTCGTTATTTCGAAATCGTTTGGGCCTCGGGAAATACTTCGAGATAACGAGCATTAGATAGAACTGAAATACAAAAAGTGTATAACTTGATCCGAGGCAATCGAGAAAAAGTTCGACAAAACCAGATTATCGAGATAACAGAGTTCGAATTAGCGAGTTTCGGATGTAATTTATAAATTCTGTACTTAATCTCATTTCAGAATGCCCGGTTTGGAACTATGACGGGTCGAGCACGTATCAGGCGGAGGGTTCCAACTCGGACATGTACCTGCGCCCATGCGCTATCTTCAATGATCCCTTCCGGCGTGGAAAGCACAAGCTGGTTCTCTGTGACGTCTACAAATACAACAACGAGCCCGCAGGTAATTATATAATCATGTAAGAGCCCGATCCAAGAATCTTGACACCTTTCTCCTTTTTTCCAAAAAAATAAATAAATAATAATAAATAAAATAATAATCCTATTCCTCTTTAAAGGAACAGAATATCAAATGGTAAGGAAATTGTGTGATGATTTACTTAATTTATGACTATTCCTTGAAATTTCTATTTACATTTAAAGACCGTCTGATATCTTTCGGAACTATTATGTTGTTAAAACAAAACTGTCAAATAATGTTTGGTGCCACAAAGTTTGATAATTACGGTATTTTTTCCCCTCTACACAGAGACGAACAAGCGTTGCACGTGTAAGAAGGTTATGGAAGAGGCTAAGAGCGAGATCCCCTGGTTTGGTATTGAACAAGAGTACACCCTCCTGTCTCATGACGGCCACCCGTTCGGCTGGCCAAAAAATGGCTTCCCTGGACCACAGGGTAAGTTAAAAAAAATAATTGTTGGGCGTTGAGTAAAACGTATATGTAGCACTTGGACACGTTAATGTTTGAATCCCAAGAGTCTGCAAAAAGGACCACCGTTGCGATGCATGACAGTCATTTTCACGACGTTTTGAGCATTAAAGTGTTGTTGTTGGCCAGTTTTCATTGATATTGTCCACTTAGGTCTACGCATAGTCCCAAAGTATCAAATGTGTTTTCGTTCCAAACTAATTATATGATATTATTACGAACAATCAGAAAAATAATATGCACATTTTACCTTATCTAATGGTAATGCAAATCGGTGGGTATACGTGATAACGTTTTTAACTAGTAATCAAAACATTAATATGATTTTTTTTACCTCATTTAATAGTTATGCAAGTCGGTGAATATGTAACATACTGAGGGATTTCAACGCGTAAATCGTAAATTAAATCTGATTCGACTTAAATGTTAAAAAACGTAAGTTATAGGCGATTAACTTTGAGCGAAGACACATTAAAGACCTCTTTGAAAGGCGAATGAATGCATGTAATTTAATTTTTATAAATAGATGATGTGAAAAAGCAATTATAAAAAGTAAGGCAAATTGATGAAGGACGACTGCTTAAATCGATCATGTTTTTCAAGTTGAACACACAGTCTAATGAAATACTCACATTTAGTAAAATTGTACCATAGAATGAATGTATTGTTTGAATACATCTTCAATAAGGGGGATGTTCTCTTTTTTATTAAATACCCATTTCAAATCAACACGCAATACATATCGCAAATTAAGGTAGTCCGTATCTCTCTTCAAAGTCCAAATTCTTTACTTTGCCCACACTTTTAACCTCAAATACTTTAAACCAACGTTTGTTTCTTGACTTTCCAAATAATTCCTTTACGACGACCTGTTATGAACTACTTTTTTTGTTATGCAGGACCGTATTACTGCGGAGTTGGCGCTAACAGGGTATACGGAAGAGACATTGTAGAAGCCCACTACAGGGCGTGCCTATACGCAGGAGTCAAAATTGCTGGCTGCAACGCTGAAGTTATGCCTGCTCAGGTACTTGAATAAGTTACAGTTGAATGTTGTTGCTTTTTCAAACTTGATTATATTTGGTTTAAAATGGACCCCCCAATATATTTTAGCTTTATTTAGATGCACATACTTTTTACCTTAAATATTTTGACAATTAGCTAAATAAGAATTAAAAAACGTTTCCACAGTTCGCATCCATAACAACGCGCTAGTGTTTTTGATAATCATTCCCAAGGCGAGAAATAATCGATATGTTTTACATATCCACAGTGGGAGTACCAAGTGGGGCCGTGTGAAGGTATAAGCATGGGCGATCACTTGTGGTTGGCGCGTTATCTTCTCGAGAGGGTCGCTGAGGACTTCGGGGTCGTAGTGACCCTTGACCCAAAACCCATGCCAGGGGACTGGAACGGTGCTGGAGCCCATTGCAACTTCAGTACACAGAAAATGAGAGAAAAGGGCGGAATCAAGTGAGTTTGGATTTGATATACAAATAAATTATTGAGGAAAACCTTATTGCTAAGATACTTCAACCACGCGCGCACGTTTGGCCTCGTGATATTTATCATCAGTTGAATCTAAGCAGGAAGCAATTTAAATTTACATTCTTATTCAAATGAATACATTCACATTTATAACAAACATACATTTTGAGTGATAAACTACTTACTAAATAATGCATTTATGGAAAATATTTTTAATTGCTACCAAGCTTGTTTTCGTGCATTTAATAGCAAAAACTTTGTAATGAGTGGTGAGTGCTAAAAGATTTACGGAGATCTATTATCATCTCATGAGATAGAAACACCGTGTTTTCTGCACCTTTCATTCAAACATACTCTGTATCCTTCTTAAAAATCATTTTTTTCGACTTTATCCATCCTTTTTGGTATGTTAAAACAAACTTCGTCTTAATTGTGTTACTGCTTATTTTGGAATAAGAGTGCATCTTTAAACGAAAGACTTAGGCTTAAGTTAAATTCGGTCTCTTGTTGTCTTGGTGATGAGTAACAGGCGTCATTTGATATTTATAAGAAACATCAAGCACATATCTTGTGTCAGCTGCGACGACATTTTTATGTCTATTTAAATATACTAAATGACTTGATTAAAGTTTATGCTTTGAAATCAAAGGGTTTAATTTTCTGTTGTGAACAAGTTAATAGATTAGATTTGGTTTCGTGCGACACGATAACCTGAAATACAACGCAATTGATTTGAAGGTTGACTAAAGCCGCAAAGGTTATATTTGAGATGAAGCTAATCATCGTGTCTTGGCGTGATCACCTACAATGACAACAAAACATGGTGTTGACTGTTTACTTTCCTGATCATAAGTGCTGACCTTGATGTAATTTACATTTCTGAATGAATACAACTATACCAATATTTTCGTAAACAAATAGGTCGAGTATTAATGCTACTGTTACATTGTTCAGGACATTAATCTTTAACTGTTTTTGATATCAAAATGAAATTAAAAAATATTGCATTTAAAAACGATACTATAAGGAAGTTGACAGTGCATTTCAATTATTTTTTACCTATGAATTTATTATCTTTCTATATTTAAAAAAATGTCTGCTTTTTTCAGAGAAATTGAGAAGGCCATAGACCGGATGAGCTCGCAACACAGACGACACATCACCGCCTACGACCCGAACGAGGGTGAAGACAACAAGCGCCGCCTCACGGGCTTGCACGAGACCTCGAGTATCGAAGACTTCTCCGCAGGAGTCGCAAACCGCGGGGCCAGCATCCGCATCCCCCGCCAGGTGGCTGCCGACGGTTTCGGTTACTTGGAGGACAGGCGGCCGTCGTCCAACTGTGATCCATACGCTGTAACGGAAGTCATAATTCAGACGGCGGTTCTAAACAAATAAACTTGAAGAAAATCTTGCATTTGGGTTACAGAAAACACTTAGGACGTCATAGATACATTGTTTTATACATGTGTACTTTTAGTATTCATACGTACATTTATTTAAATATAATCATTACGGTGCAGTCCAGTGGAAAGTAATGTAGGATGCACTGAACAATATATATATATATAATATTGCTATTTCCCTGTGTTCCTATTTGATTTTAGAAACCGGTTAAGCAAACGTTTAACACAATTTTGGTAACAATCCTTCATTTTCATTTCTGAAGGGTTACTAGGGGTAGTTATGCAGGTCATTTCTTCTCTTATGAGGAAACTTTGGAGAAGTTGTATGGGTCATACTTTTAGTATAATTATCGTTATAATATGTCTTACATAGGCTATTTTACATACTTTTATTTATGCAAAACCTTGCATAAAAAGACATTACTTTCATATTACATATGTTTATCATCTAATAATTTTTATGTTCATTGCAAACGCTTCACCATACATTATCATTGTTAAATCATTCTTTGGGATTTTAAATTAAAAAACTTTTAATTTGTCTCATAACATTTGAAGATTTCAGCATGAACACGCTTTTCTGCAGAAATGTGGTTGTTTGCAGTATAACGGTTAAAACCTCATGTAATTAGGAGGCAGCAAGCGTTAATGCGAAATGAAATTATTAAATGTTTATTTTTACTTGTGGTATTGTTGTTTTCTTAACCCAAAGTTGCTGTGCGCGCAGAGGTTATCCCATATGTGTTTGCAAAACATACAGTCACGATTTTGTGTTTGTAAGCTTTTTTACACTAGCATTCGGGCAAGGCCCATTGGCGACCGCTCTGATAAGATTGTAAGTCATATAAGGCTTTTTGAGCTTAATTCACAGACAGAATGTAACCCTGGTTAGAGCTCCTCTGGTTCTTTAACGTGTAGCACTGTCACACGGGACCCCAAGTTAACGTATTCTCGTAAAAAGACTAGTAATTTTAGTGAAGCGGCGGGAACACTGAGTGTACCCCAACTGAGGCCACAGGAAACTAAAGTAAGCCAGGGGCAGCTGTTTGGATCTGCATCATACTTTCAAATCTCTATTGGGTTATCAGGCAGCTGTGAAAGCCAAGAAAATTAAGTACAGAAACACAAAACTTGTGATTTGGATTGGAGGTTGGAGAAGGTCAAATACTGGTCGAGAAACGAGGTAATAGGAGTCAAATTAGTGGTCGGTAATGGAGATTGGACAACGTCAAATACTGATAGTGGAACGAGGTAATAGGAGTCAAATGAGTAGTCTGAAATGGTGGTGGGACATGGTCAAATACTGGTCGCGTGGCCAGGAATGGAGGTGGGACAAGGTCAAATACTGGTCGCGTGGCCAGGAATGGAGGTGGGACAAGGTCAAATACTGGTCGCGTGGCCAGGAATGGAGGTGGGACAAGGTCAAATACTGGTCGCGTGGCCAGGAATGGAGGTGGGACAAGGTCAAATACTGGTCGCGTGGGCAGGAATGAAAGTGGGACATGGTCAAATACTGGTCGCGTGGCCAGGAATGGTGGTGGGACAAGGTCAAATACTGGTCGCGTGGCCAGGAATGGAGGTGGGACAAGGTCAAATACTGGTTGCGTGGCCAGGAATGGAGGTGGGACAAGGTCAAATACTGGTCGCGTGGCCAGGAATGGAGGTGGGACAAGGTCAAATACTGGTCGCGTGGCCAGGAATGGAGGTGGGACAAGGTCAAATACTGGTCGCGTGGCCAGGAATGGAGGTGGGACAAGGTCAAATACTGGTCGCGTGGCCAGGAATGGAGGTGGGACAAGGTCAAATACTGGTCGCGTGGCCAGGAATGGAGGTGGGACAAGGTCAAATACTGGTCGCGTGGCCAGGAATGGAGGTGGGACAAGGTCAAGTACATGTACTGGTTGAGGAACGAGGTAAAAGGAGTCAAATAAGTGGTCGGGAATGGAGCTGAGACAAGGTCAAATACATGTACTGGTTGAGTAACGAGGTTAAAGGAGTCAAATGAGTGGTCGGGATTGGAGGTTGATCATGGTCAAATATGGTTTGAGGAACGAGGTTATAGGAGTCAAATGATTGGTTCGGATCGGAGATGGGATAAAGTCAAAGACTGATAGCGTAACCAGGTTATAGGAGTCAAATGAGAGTTTGGGAATGAAGATGGGACAAAGCTAAATACTGATTGTGGAACGAGGTAATTGGGGTCAAATGAGTGGTCGGGAATGGAGGTGGGAGTAGGCCTACTACTGGTTGAGGAACGAAGTAAATGAGTCAAATAAGAGGTTTGGAATGGAGGTGGGACAAGGTCAAATACTGGTTGAGAAAAGAGGTAAAAGGAGTCAAATGAGAGGTCGGAAATGGATGTGTAACAAGGGCAAATACTGGTTGAGGAAAGAGGTAATAGGAATCAAATGAGTGGTCGGGAATGGAGGGGGGACCAGGTCAAATACTGGTTGAGGAACGAGGTAATAGGAGTCAAAAAAGAGGTCTGAAATGGTTAAACAAGGTCAAATACTAGTTGAGAAAAGAGGAAATATGAGTCAAATGAGTAGTCGGGACTGGATGTTAGACAAGGTCAATACTGATTCTGGAACTATGTATAGGGGCCAAAATAGCGATCAGGATTGAAGGTGGAACAAAATCAATTACTGATAGAGGAACGAAGTTATTGAAGTCAAACTATAGGTCGGGACTGGAGGTGAGACATGGTCAATTACTGGTTGAGGTACGAGGTAAAAGGAGTCAAATTATAGATCGGACTGGAAGTGGGACAATGTCAAATACTGGTAGAGAAAAGAGGTAAAGGAAGATAAATGAATGGCCAGGATTGGAGGTGGAACAAGGTTAAATACTGGTAGAGAAAAGAGGTAAAGGAAGATAAATGAATGGCCAGGATTGGAGGTGGAACAAGGTTAAATACTGGTTGAGGACCAAGGTAAAGGGAGTCAAATGAGTGGTCGGGAATGGAGGTGGGAAAAGGTCAAATACTTATTGAAGAACGTGGTAATAGAAGTCAAATGAGTGGACGGGATTGGAGGTGGGACAATGCCAAATACTGGTTGAGAGACGATGTAATAGGAGTCAAATTAGTTTTCGGGAATGGGGGTGAGACAATGCCTAATACTAATAGAACGAAGGAAATAGTGGTTCGAATTGGAGGAGAGGCATGGCGAAATACTGGATGAGGAACGAGGCAAAATAGTGGTCGAGAATGGAGCAGAGACATGGCGAAATATTGGTTTAGAAACGAGGCAAAATAGTGGTTGGAATGGTGCTGAGACATGGCGAAATACTGGTTGAGAAACGAGGCAAAATAGTGGTCGGAAATGGAGCAGAGACATGGCGAAATACTGCTTGAGGAACGAGGCAAAATAGTGGTTGGAATGGAGCTGAGACATGGCGAAATACTGGTTGAAAAACGAGGCAAAATAGTGGTTGGAATTGTGCTGAGACATGGCGAAATACTGGTTGAGACACGAGGCAAAATAGTGGTCGAGAATGGAGCTGAGACATGGCGAAATACTGGTTGAGAAACGAGGCAAAATAGTGGTCGGAAATGGAGCAGAGACATGGCGAAATACTGCTTGAGGAACGAGGCAAAATAGTGGTTGGAATGGAGCTGAGACATGGCGAAATACTGGTTGAAAAACGAGGCAAAATAGTGGTCGAGAATGGAGCAGAGACATGGCGAAATACTGGTTTAGAAACGAGGAAAAAAAGTGGTTGGAATGGTGCTGAGACATGGCGAAATACTGGTTGAGAAATGAGGCAAAATAATGGTCGTGAAAGCAGCTGAGACTTTGCGAAATACTGGTTGAAAAACGGGGCAAAATAGTGGTCGAGAATGGAGCAGAGACATGGCGAAATATTGGTTTAGAAACGAGGCAAAATAGTGGTTGGAATGGTGCTGAGACATGGCGAAATACTGGTTGAAAAACGGGGCAAAATAGTGGTCGAGAATGAAGCAGAGACATGGCGAAATATTGGTTTAGAAACGAGGCAAAATAGTGGTTGGAATGGTGCTGAGATATGGCGAAATATTGGTTAAGAAATGAGGCAAAATAGTGGTTGGTAATGCAGCTGAGACATGGCGAAATACTGGTTGAGAAACGAGGCAAAATAGTGGTTGGAATGGAGCTGAGACATGGCGAAATACTGGTTGAGAAATGAGGCAAAATAATGGTCGGGAAAGCAGCTGAGACTTTGCGAAATACTGATTGAAAAACGAGGCAAAATAGTGGTCGAGAATGGAGCAGAGACATGGCGAAATACTGGTTTAGAAACGAGGCAAAATAGTGGTTGGAATGGTGCTGAGACATGGCGAAATACTGGTTGAGAAATGAGGCAAAATAGTGGTTGGAATTGTGCTGAGACATGGCGAAATACTGGTTGAAAAACGAGGTAAAATAGTGGTCGAGAATGGAGCTGAGACATGGCGAAATACTGGATGAGGAACGAGGCAAAATAGTGGTCGGTAATGGAGCTGAGATATGGCGAAATACTGGTTGAGAAACGAGGCAAAGTAGTGGTCGGTAATGGAGCTGAGACATGGCGAAATACTGGTTGAGAAACGAGGCAAAATAGTGGTTGGAATGGAGCTGAGACATGGCGAAATACTGGTTGAGAAACGAGGCAAAATAGTGGCCGGGAATGGTGCTGAGACATGGCGAAATACTGGTTGAAAAACGAGGCAAAATAATAGTCGGGAAAGCAGCTGAGAATTTGCAAAATACTGGTTGAAAAACGAGGCAAAATAGTGGTCAAGAATGGAGCAGAGACATGGCGAAATACTGGTTTAGAAACGAGGCAAAATAGTGGTTGGAATGGAGCTGAGACATGGCGAAATACTGGTTGAGAAATGAGGCAAAAGAGTGGTTGGAATGGTGCTGAGACATGGCGAAATACTGGTTGAGAAATGAGGCAAAATAGTGGTTGAAATTGTGCTGAGACATGGCGAAATACTGGTTGAGACACGAGGCAAAATAGTGGTCGAGAATGGAGCTGAGACATGGCGAAATACTGGTTGAGAAACGAGGCGAAATAGTGGTCGAGAATGGAGCTGAGACATGGCGAAATACTGGTTGAGAAACGAGGCAAAAGAGTGGTCGAGAATGGAGCTGAGACATGGCGAAATACTGGTTGAGACACGAGGCAAAGTAGTGGTTGGAATGGTGCTGAGACATGGCGAAATACTGGTTGAGGATTGAGGCAAAATAGTGGTCGGGAATGGTGCTGAGACATGGCGAAATACTGGTTGAGAAACGAGGCAAAATAGTGGTTGGAATGGTGCTGAGACATGGCGAAATACTGGTTGAGAAACGAGGCAAAATAGTGGTTGGAATGCAGCTGAGACATGGCGAAATACTGGTTGAGGATCGAGGCAAAATAGTGGTTGGAATGGTGCTGAGACATGGCGAAATACTGGTTGAGAAACGAGGCAAAATAGTGGTTGGAATTGTGCTGAGACATGGCGAAATACTGGTTGAGACACGAGGCAAAATAGTGGTCGAGAATGGAGCTAAGACATGGCGAAATATAGATTGAGGAACGAGGCAAAACAGAGGTCGGCAATGGGGCTGAGACATGAGGAAATACTGGTTGAGGAACGAGGCAAAATAGTGGTCGGTAATGGAGCTGAGACATGGCGAAATACTGATTGAGGAACGAGGCAAAATATTGGTTGGAATGGAGCTGAGACATGGTGACATACTGATTGAGGAACGAGGCAAAATAGTGGTCGGTAATGGAACTGAGACTTTGCGAAATATTGGTTGAGAAACGAGGCAAAATAGTGGTCGGGAATGGAGCAGAGACATGGCGAAATACTGGTTGAGAAACGAGGCAAAAAAGTGGTTGGAATAGTGCTGAGACATGGCGAAATACTGATTGAGAAACGAGGCAAAATAGTGGTCGGTAATGGAGCTGTGACATGGCGAAATACTGGTTCAGAAACGAGGCAAAATAGTGGTCGGTAATGGAGCTGTGACATGGCGAAATACTGGTTGAGAAACGAGGCAAAATATTGGTCGGGAATGGAGCTGAGACTTTGCGAAATATTGGTTGAGAAACGAGGCAAAATAGTGGTCGGTAATGGAGCTGAGACTTTGCGAAATACTGGTTGAGAAACGAGGCAAAATAGTGATCGGGAATGGAGCAGAGACATGGCGAAATACTGGTTGAGAAACGAGGCAAAATAGTGTTTGGAATAGTGCTGAGACATGGCGAAATACTGATTGAGAAACGAGGCAAAATAGTGGTCGGTAATGGAGCTGTGACATGGCGAAATACTGGTTCAGAAACGAGGCAAAATAGTGGTCGGTAATGGAGCTGTGACATGGCGAAATACTGGTTGAGAAACGAGGCAAAATAGTGGTCGGTAATGGAGCTGAGACATGGCGAAATATTGGCCCCAATTTCTCGAAACTTCTTAAGTTTCTTATAACAGGATTAAGCTAAACTCACTATGTTTGTTGTTCTATAAAATGCGTATTATTTACTTCTGAAAGAATTTTTAGAAATTATGTAGGATTATTTTATATGATAATGACCGTAAGCCTTTTTTCATTTATCAAAATCCATTTTCAGTATGTATTTAGGCTAATTGAAATAAGCTACTTAAGCCTGTTAAGCTTAAGAATATTCCAGAAATTGGGGGCTGGTTGAGAAACGAGGCAAAATATTTGTTGGAATGGTGCTGAGACTTGCCGAATTACTGGTTGAGGAACGAGGCAAAATAGTGATTAGAATGGTGCTGAGACATGGCGAAATACTGGTTGAGAAACGAGACAAAATAGTGGTTGGAATGGAGCTGAGACATGGCGAAATACTGGTTTAGGAATGAGGCAAAATAGTGGTTGGAATGGTGCTGAGACATGGCGAAATACTGGTTGAGGAACGAGGCAAAATAGTGGTTAGAATGGTGCTGAGACATTTCGAAATACTGGTTGAAGAACGAGGCAAAATAGTGGTTAGAATGGTGCTGAGACATTTCGAAATACTGGTTGAAGAACGAGGCAAAATAGTGGTTAGAATGGTGCTGAGACATTTCGAAATACTGGTTGAGAAACGAGGCAAAATAGTGGTTAGAATGGTGCTGAGACATTTCGAAATACTGGTTGAGGAACGAGGCAAAATAGTGGTCGGGAAAGTAGTTTGGACACGGTCAAATATCTTGATTGAGTAGAGGCAGTGGGAGGCAAAGTAGCCGTCGAGAAGGGATGTGGAACAAGGACCAATTGCAGGGCTTTTTCACCAAAAATTGTGAAGAGGCCTAGCCTTTTCATTTTGGGAAATTTAAACGCGTGAAATTCTGCAAATTGGGAAATTTAAATGCGTTATAACAATATAATTCTATGGAGTAATTGGTCCTCGGATAACGTTTAAATTATACAGCATTCTTCTTATGTCAACTTAAAAGATAAAAAAGAATAATTTGCTCAAACAGAATAAATGTTTATTGTAATATTTTTAAGTAAGATCTTCCTTTTTGGGAAAAATATCTGGGATTTTAAAAAAATATCTGGAAATTGGAAAAAAATGCCATTTTACCAAATTGTGAAGTAGCATAATTTCGGCCCCTAGCAAAGAAGGTGAAAAGGCCCTGAATTGTGTTAATATTGCAAGTATCTTCGTAGTCTGTTAAGCTAAGCGCGAAATGTGACAGCCGTTTGACTGGCTTTCATTTAGAAAGTTATCTCAAAATCGGAATATAAGAGGTTACCGATACACAATGCTATTTGAAATCATATTATTAAAGTATTGTCTTTATCTCATCCATAACATCACAGGTTTGTTTTCAAAGGAGTATGGCTGAGGAGTTCCGATTGTGTGTTTATTGACCAGCGTTGAACCTAATAAACCAGCGTTACCCGTATTTCTGGCTTTTTTGTTGACCGACACAGGTTAGTATTTTTAGTCATAAATGACTGTCATATCTGTTCTTAAATCTTTTCTTTTTCATGGCAGTAACTGCCCATAAAATCCTGCCATTGTATTTCCGATGAGATTCGTATGACTCCTGATAAAGTAGGGGGGGGGGGGGGGGGGGGGTTCACAAATAAAAAGCAGTATCAAATCACTGACAAACCCCGCGTAATAAACATGTACCACGGATGACTAAATGGTATGGTTGATTTTATAGTAAAGCAATAAGGTATATTGTTAAAAAATCCCCAAATATACTGATTTTGAAAAGGAAAGCCTAGCTTTATGTATCCAGTACTTTGATATTTCATATGAGTTACATTAAATGGTATATTTGTAATTGTTTACATTACGTTGACGTCTTATTCTACAACATACGTAACTACGACGTTTCAGCACTGATAGGTTAGAAGTCATAGACATCTCTGATAAATCCTCAACCCATCTCTCGTACAAAATGCTCCCCTCCCCCTCAAGACAAAATTGTCACCCCTCTCTCCGCTCAGACAAAATCCTCATCAAATCCTCATCTCATCACGGACATCCCATTCCTCTCGGACAAAATCTTCAACAACCTCTCAGACCCCCCCCCCCACACCCCCATGAACATCATCTACCAATCTACCCAACAGTTTTTGCAACCTTGGTTAAAAGGGAAATGGTAAAGATTTGGTATTAGAAAATAACATTCCAATGTGACATACAAAAATAAATATAACAAAAATAAAATGTATTAGCCGTATAAAATAAATATATGGTAAATTTCCATAACGTTGCATACAAATACGGTTAATAAACCTGTACACAAATTAATGTGGGTTTTTTTGTAACATTAGTAAAATCTTTCAGCACTGAAATACGTCATCAAACTGATTTTCTTTGTCAACATCTTGTTTTGTAAACAATCCTTTACGCTCAATCAATTCAAGCTGTTTGTTGTATTGTGTATTAACCCACGGTGGCAGTGTTTATCCATGCCACTTTTTGTACCAAGGTAGGGATATATTAAGAGAACAACATACTTGTAAAATTTCTGTTTATAATATTGCGCTTGACTGCTTAACTGCAATTCGATTCCCAGGGGCGGATCTATGATTTGAAGTTAGAGGGGGCGTAGCTTTGGTGTGTAATCTTTTTACTTGCGCTCCTTCCTTCAAATTGAATGCATTTGTTTTAAAGTTTTGGTATACTGTAGTTGTAGGGGTTGTTACCCAGAAAATGTTAACAAATTATATTCCGAAATGGGGCTCATTTGACGTATTTCCTTTTTTTCCTTTTTTTCTTCTTTTCTCCATATCGGACTTGTGCATATTTTGAGATTTGTTAGCATTTGAATTTTCAAGTAATCTTCGTTGATTACACGTACTGTTAAAACATCCTTATGTTTCTTGCTCATGAAATTAGAAATTGTATGTAAACTTAAGCCGGATCATAACAAAACTAATAAGCACTTCTTTAAAAGGATATATGCACATGAATTTATATTAGTGGTGGCGTTTTTGCTCTAGTGATGGCACTGTCGAGTAATTGTGGCGCTGTCGAGTATGTTTTGCGCCCAAAGTAAAGTTAAGATTTAACCATTTTGCAACGAATAAAAATGCGACTATGTTTATCATACATTATATAAACATCATATTGCAGCATGTGTGACATATTGGATTGACATATAAACAGCCGCTTCAGAGTCTTTGACGATTTTTTTATTTGGCGACTCTACGCGTCCATATCTCACTTCTTATTTTCCAAGCCAAGAATGGCAGATCCCAGCGCTAAGCATATTGAGCGGAAAGATAACGGGCACCTGCTAGATGGTTTCAAAATGGCGATGCTTTATAGAAGTCAATCTTAATTACACTAATTATTTGTGTTTCATTAAAAACTTATGTCTAATAAGTAAAATATATTGGCTAAAATAATTAAGTGTAACTTTTGTGTTTTTATTTAACAGTAAAGTTTTTAGTATTGTGTAAGAGTTCAAGAATATAATGAAATATATCTCACCTAGTTAGCACAAAAGCAGTATTTCAAGAATGGCTTAGCGTTAAATGGGTATACTTATGTGCACAATAAAGAACTGCACAGTCGCTACGATAGCTGTGTGAAGTTAGCTAAACATACGACATTGGACTTTCAAAAATGAACATTCAGAACGAAAGTCGTGCAGGCAAAACATTGGGCATAGGACATTCAAAAATGAAAGTTGTGCTGACACGACATTGGACTTTCAAAATTGATAGTCTTGCCAGCACGACATTGGACATTGGACATTAAAAAAATGAAAGTTGTGCTGACACGACATTGTGCCCGCATAACTTTCACTTTTGAATGTTCAATGTCGTATGTTTAGCTAACTTCACAGATAGCTGAGATGTACGCCTTAAATAATGAACATGCTAACATATTCTGATGGAAAGTTTTTCAATTAAAATACGTTCTTGTTAGTTTGTTTTTAAGAAATTGTACTCGACGTCAATTATCTGTAAAATGTTAACTAAACATTGCATTCAAAAGTGACCTTGACATAAACCTATTACCGAGCTGGTGTATAAATAATGATTATCATATGAATTCGAATGCGTGACGAACCGTCTCTGCATTCCAAAGTGGATTATCTTGTCCGACTGCACATATATTAAATAAAACTTCGATGAGAAAGTACTGCTGTGCAACCCGAGTATTCATAATGGGTGGGTGTGTAAGTTTATTTATACCCGCACTTTGGCAAGGCCCATTCGGCGAATTCTGCGATACGATTGTTAATCATTTTATTTTTTTTGGGGGGGGGGGCATAGTGCACAGACAAAATGTGACCCAGATTCGAGCTACCCTGGTTCTTTAACGTGCACCAGTATAGCACTGTCACATGGCACACCCATTTATCGATTGGTATTATAGTGGTGCGGCGGGGAATCGAGTCTGCGACCCGTGGATTGTCAGTCAAATGTGTTACCACTAGACCATACAGTAGTAGAAGTAATAATCCGTCAATTAACTGTTCTTGTTCCACCCGAGCAACCTGCCACAAACTACCCAAAATTTGCAATTAAAATGGTTGCCAAGGCGACTTAAAATTAATTGCTAGATTTTCATCCCCGTCCGCCCTCTCTTTTTTCAGCCACCCCTTTCATTGTTTAGACTCAAATAAATATGTTGAAATAAGACCTGCATTTGCGTATCCAGTCCAGTCCGGAAACGGCGTTTATTCATACCTACGGTGTCTATGTATAAAATTCACATGTAAAAAAAGGAGAATTGTTACGATCATGTTCGTGGTTCGTCTAGAAAAACATGTTAACATATAACAAGGGGTGACATCCCCCCACCCCAATTTAAAAAAGCTGAAAATTTAGCAATTAAATATTATAAACCTTGTGAAAAAGCAACACATTTGTTCGCGTGCTTGTTGTAGGTATTGTATAATTATGTGAAAGTTGCGTTGAAAGCGTACAATACATTAAGTGTTTTCCAACATTTCATATAAGCACAATATTATGGTTTACTAGGGAATGTGTGTTTTTGTCATACTTTAGAAGTCTATCAACTGGGCACATCACCCACGGACACTTGATTTTAAGATGAAATCCTGGTTTTGTAGACCGCTGGGGAAAACAACTTGTAGAGTACCCAGTATACAAAATTCTTATCCATAGACATGCCTCAGTGATTCCATTCCGTCTATTGGTCAGCTAAATATACAGGGCAATCAAAACACTTAGTTTATAATCTTAAATTTCAGTTCAATCTAAGTTGCTTATTGAATGCGGACACTGGTTTCATAATAGTTTTCAATTATTTCCTCTGTCATGATATATAAATTGTACGAACTTTAAGGCCTGGCTAGGACCTCCAGCTTTATACATATCAAACTTCTAAGCTCAGTGCCGATTGGTTATAAGTGTATGCTGAAAGTATGAACCCGGAGCGGGGCTAATCCTAAGACCTTGGAATCAATGTAAACACACTTTTAAAACAGTAAACAGTACGCTGTATACTGCTTGAAGTCCAACTCCACCCCGACAAGTCGAGGTGACTGCTCTGTTTCGCACGGGAATCGCGTGAATTTATATCTACGGAAATTCAAAATGTACACGTGTGTTGGCATTCAGATATGTATTCCCAATTCGAGAACAGGTTTTTGTAAGTCATCAGTGGTTGAGGATATTTTCAAGACAAAATAACGGGTAACGTACAAGAAATGGTAAAACTGATACGTAGTGTGTTAAGTGTTCGTAACAATTGCATAAATATAACCTGTTTTGTTTATTTGAATATTAACTATACATGTATAATATTTATATCAACTTTTACTTTAGAAATTTTAGTTTTACTTGATACAGTTATATTATTTCATACCGCTGTATGCCGTTCTTACGTGCGGAATCTAACTTAGTCAGTTTCTTGAAGCAACTCAGAATTAGTTAGGACATTTGATGTGAAATATGAGTGATTACGATGGGCAAAGGTGAAAATAGATGCTACCTCTACCCCCAACCAAATAATGCATTATCAAGAATTCTTCATTTTTTTATATTGCTAGTCTCGAAAGCAAATAGCATCTGTAGTCCTGTTCACAAAAATATGATTTGCACTTGGAACGAACACAGTAAATATTTTTTCGTGGCCTAGGCCTCATGTAAACAGTTCGTATTAAGTTACAGAATTGTAGGCGTATTCGGTTACAGATTTGTACGCGTTTATTATTATCAAAACCTTTCATTTGAGTTGAACGGACTTACAAACACATAGGCCCCACCCAATTCTGCACGTGACATTTACGCTGTGCTCTGGGTATAAGTGTCAGTAAAGTATCTTTGGTTTCAGAAGTCCACTTTGTGTGCTTGCTTCTAGGTAAGACATTACTGAAGTGTATGGTAAATGCAAGCTGCTATTGAATAGCGTTGGGTAGTCGTAATTTTCATGTCCATCTTTGCTTGGGACTGCGATTTTTTTTATTATATCAAATTTTGCTGAAGTGCTTTATGTGAATATATATAAACGTTTGATTTTTAAGCAAAGGAAATATTATTTACAGCTTACATCAAACCATAAGTTGTTACCAACCATGTCGACGGCAGCGGCACTACGCGGGTTCTCCGCTTCCACAGACAAGAATGTCATGAAGCCATACATGTGCCTGGACCAGCCGGAAGACCGGGTCATGTGTGAATATATCTGGATTGATGGTACGGGCGAGGGCATCCGCAGCAAGTGTAGGACGCTCGACTATGACCCGAAAAAGCCGGAAGGTAGGTCTTCGCGTGCTTTAAATGTACTTTTCTGTTTAGCCTTTTTATATTTAGTATTTTGCGCCTCGTAGGATCGAAGCGTGCTGCATGTTATGCCGATTTGGAACTGCACCAGGAAAGCCGAATGATTAATATAAACTAGTTTAATAAATCGTACATCGTTCTGTCAATGTTAAATGATGAACTGTTTTGAAACACAACAAAAGCATTGTGGAAAAGTGAATATTTGTTCTTTTAATTCCTTACCACGTTAAATGATAAAAACACAAGCTGATCAACATGTTTAACAGCGTGTCCCCTTGTTGTGGCGTCCGTCATAAAATGCTTTAAAGTTGGATGTGCGTGTATTCGTTAATATGTTTATGTAAGCACGTATACTACACTATCCATATTGCCATCCCGAGTGAATGCCGTCTTCCGAGTCTTGTGAAACTCACTTATCTAGTCAACGTCCACACCTACGATTGCCTCTTTCTTTGTGACACCCAGACTGCCCCATATAAAACTATGACAGGTCCAGCGCATACCAGGGAAACCCATTTATCTTGTTAACTACCATATCTACGAGTGCTCTTTCTCTGTAACACACAGACTGTCCCATATGGAACTATGACGGTTCCAGCACATACCAGGCGGAGGGCTCCAACTCCGACATGTATCTCCATCCTTGCGCCATCTTCAAGGACCCCTTCCGGAAGGGGAACAACAAACTGGTTCTCTGCGAGGTCTACAAGTACAATAAAATGCCAGCGGGTAAGTACCCTTCAATATACGAGTAATAGTTGATGTATGTCAGCTGTTTTCTTATCGGTGGTTTAAAGCTGCACTCCCACAGATTGGCCGTTTTGACCACATTTTTTTGTCTTTGAATGAGCCAACTTGTGTGGTAATTACTGGAAACCAGTGATATAAGACTACTGACAAAAAGTAGATGGCAGTTTTTTTTCATAAATACGTTCGGAAAATGATGTTCGTGGCCGAAAAACTCTTCTTTTTTTCAGCGTTAGTAACGCTTTAAGCCAAAAAACATCAATTTTCGAACGTAAAAATAAAAACCGCGATCTGATGTACGAATCTCAGAACCTGAGTGTTTCCTAACAACCCCATTTTTCTTCCAGAGACCAACAAGCGTGCTTCCTGTGTCAAATTGATGACAGAAGCCAAGGATTCCCATCCGTGGTTCGGCATTGAACAAGAGTACACTCTGCTGGACTTCGACGGTTATCCGTTTGGCTGGCCAAAGAACGGATACCCCGGACCCCAGGGTAAGTTTGTTTTAGGCCATTCAATCGGAAAACCTCGGTCATCTTGGCCATAAGACGCGCAGTGCATCAGTACAAGTAGTTCGTAAAATTAACTCATAAAAAAGTAATTGATGGTAGAGTTTTAACGTGTAATTTGTATCAAGTTCAAAAAGCTTGGTGAAGTGTATTATTGCATAAATAATTGAGATCCCTTTAGTAAAGTTAAATGTATACTTGATCTTTTTGCAGCGTAGTTAAATGTAAATAATTCTGACATTGTATACCCTCCATTTACATCCGAGGTTGTTTTGCGATGAAAATTGGCCGAGGTGTTCCGATTGGTTAGTTTCTTACCACTATTTGGCAAAGATTGCCCATCCCTGTTTTTGCATTAAACAAACCGATATGTGTATCTTCAAATGAATGACACAGAAACACTAAGAGTTATGCCCCTAACATTAAGGTATACAGTCGGACCGGCGAAAATACCTCGAGCCTCGGAAAATGCAAGCCAATCGGGAATGGTTACCTTCAGTTTAAAGAAATCGGCCCTTTACATCCAGTTCGAGCCAACGACGAATTCGAGCCAACGGGGTTCGACTGTTTATTGTATAACATAATAAGCCACTGATTTACAGCGGTGGCTCGGGAAAGAACACTAATACACTCTACCCTTTTCGATGACTACTCGATGGGGTTACCTACCCAGTGCCACCAAAAAGCTTGGTGTTTACGCCACTGTTTTAGTTTGTTTGCGTCGACTGTCATTGGGCGGAAACACATGCAACTAGTAGTTTCATATCTGAACAGACTTTTGTTATCCAAGCATATTGTTTAAAGCTGCACTCTCACAGATTTACCGTTTTGACAACTTTTTTTTGCTTGTCTTGGAATGAGCCAATGTTTGCGTAAATATCTGCAAACCAGTGATATAAGACTGCTGAAAAAAGATTTGGTCGCAGCTTTTCATATATTCGAAAATTAATGTTTTATGGCTAAAAGCGTTACTTACGGTTTAAGATGCATAAAACAACAATTTTTGAACTTAAATATGAAAAATTGCGATCTTATTTTTTTCAGCAGTCTTATATCACTAGTTGACATGATTTTTTGCATAAATTGGCTCGTTCCAAGACAAAAAATAATAAAAAATGTCATAACGTTCAATCTTTGAGAGTGCAGCTTTAAATTTCAAAACCGTTACTAACGCTTTTCGGCAAAAAAGTATTTTTTAAAGAAAATGTTTAAATGTTTAAGGAAATATTTACAATAGAGATTTAATTGTTGATGTTTTATCATTAAATTAAGCCATTTCTTCAAATTTACCACGACTTTTTTGTGTCTGACCCTATCAAACGTTTACCCCATTCGGAACTCCTCGGCCATTTTTATCGAAAACAACCTCGGATGTATGCCGGTACATCAGTTGAAGTAGTTCGTAAATTTTTGAATTATATCATTAATGTAGTGTTTTAGAGTTGTATTTATTGATCTAAGTTTAAATTGATTGCCAGTGAATTATTGCAGACATCATTAAGATTCCCAAGAGTAAAGTCATAAAGTTTAACTGCTGAATAAAATTACTACGCGATCTACTTGCAGCGGACTTAAACGTACCACTTTTTGAGTATGTAAACCGTCCAAATATATCCGAATTTGTTTTCGATAAAAATGGTTGAGGAGTTCCTAATAACGTTTACCCCAGAGACCAGTCCAACTAAGGACACCAGTACTGGTTTAAACTAAAAAAAACGGGCTTAACAATGATGCATATCAGCTGTCAGCTGTCTTTATCGAGCTGAAATAATCTGTTATTTATCTGAAATGATATAAGTAGAGCAAATTCGAGTTATTTCGATAGTAGGGAATTTACGACAGTCAATGGGTCGGGTTATTATCCGTCAAGCTCGGAATGTTTCTATTTTTCACAAGCATTTGGGAAATTGGCTCTAGAAATAATAAGTAGAGTACTTATACACATGTTTATCACTGTTAAACAATACCGTGTATCCGTGGCACGTTTTGCGCCAGTGACCGTTAAGTGCTTAAACTAGTTGAACTTTTTTGTTATTCCACTGGTTTAAAACGTCATTTTAACCGAAATTTGATACGTTGTTTTAAAGAAGTCAGGCTATTGAGGTCCCTACATAGATAGACTTTGCTGTACTTATATACTTATATGAACTTAAAGATATACGTGTGTATATTGTAACGAAGTGATAGGAAAAGATCATTATAAAACAGGGCTAAACGTTTTTTCCCAGATGGTAAATAGTACACCAGTACATATGTAGATATACTTCGGTGTCGTCGTCCTGCAAACTCTTTAACCAACTAAACTCACGTATTCCCTGGTAGGGAATCGAACCCGGAACGCCTTATCGTGTGCGTTAGTCAATGCCCACCAAGGACAACCAGTGACAACCAAGGACAACCAATGGCAACCACGGACAACCAATGTCAAACAAGGACAACTAGTGACAAACGATGATTTATCTGATGATACAGCAAAACATGCTGTTACCAACAAAAAAACCTGTTCTTTTCATTCGAGACTGAAATTTCAAAACTAACCTTTTTAAGCCTAAAACCAGTTAAATCCAGTGACGGTTACAATGTCAAGTTTAATGCCAATATCGAGTTACCCCAAAACTACTCAAAAGAACAAATGGAAAAACGCGAATAGAGACACATGATATCTTTATTACTTTCAAATCTTGTAGTACTTTAAAGACGCCGTATGGGCTTTATAATAACATATAAATCATGTTTTAAACTGCTGTGGCAATCAGCTCTATTGCTTAATCTGCCCAAGGTATAATTGTATTCCATTTTTTATCTCCTCCGATATCCTTTGACGGTTCATATTACCTGAGTATAAAAAGAAAAGAAAGAAAAAACAACCCTTTTTATTAACTAGTCACTGGCCGCGGTTTCTAGGGTCAATTAACTGCTGTCCAAAAGTGGTCAAATTTCAACTTGATAAGCGATGACGGAATGTTATCATACGTACACGGTACTTCATATATATTTCAAAAAGTCGCCAGATAGATTTTAAGTCCTGATCGAATTAAACTTGTTGCAATAAAACTGTAAAAAGAAATAGTATTCCTTAATGCAGAAGTGAATGGATGGTGACTATTGATTGGCTTACGTCCAACGCTAAAAACACGATTAATGCTAGGACGAACGGCGACGGAAAGGTCATGAGAATGAAAGACAGATTACACGTACAAACACCATTGGCTCGAGCTTACAGCATCAGGCGAAAAAAAATCGATCCTCGGGAAATTCGAGCTAAGCGGTAATGCTTCCATTCAGTAAAAGAAACATCGGTCCTTATCATCCAGTTCTATCAAACGAGGGAATCAAGCAAAGCGCGTTCGAGCGAACGGGGTTTGACTGTATTATTATCAATTTATTCCTACAGGGCCATATTACTGCGGCGTCGGTGCTAACAAGGTATACGGCAGGGACATTGTGGAGGCTCATTACAGGGCGTGCCTTTACGCAGGGGTCAAAATTGCTGGCTGCAACGCTGAAGTCATGCCAGGACAAGTAAGTGTTTTGGCCATTTTCGTACTTCCAGCGAACTTTTCCCAATGTATTTACGACATGTGCCGAAGTTTCACGATTGTTGGCGATCGGTGAGGTGGTACAGTATGAAGGTCCGGGAAAAACGAAGAAACTCTTAATAAATAAGAAAACAGCTGAATAGGCGTTAAAATAAACAATCTTGTTATGTTTCAGCTTGTATTTTGTAACCTTTTTGTCCCCTTTTATAATACAACATTATTTGTCTCATCTATAGTGGGAGTTCCAAGTTGGCCCTTGCGAGGGGATTGACATGGGTGACCATCTGTGGATCGGACGCTACCTATTACATCGTGTTGCCGAAGATTTTGGAGTGAACGCGACCCTTGACCCCAAACCCATGGAGGGCGACTGGAACGGGGCCGGTGCTCACTGTAACTACAGTACTTTGGCTATGAGACAGGAGGGGGGAATTAAGTAAGTATTTTTGGGACATCGGCTCAAAGGCCTAGTTTAAGGAATGTTTGGCATGACAATCCCCTGCTGTGCATCTTCTGCGAACTGCACTGATGTCACAGTAGGGATCAATTTCCTGTTTATTGGCTTAGGGCCATTTCGGGTCCATTTCTATAATAAAATCTCCAAAACCTGCACAGCAGGATACTCAGATCGGGGATCTGATCAGTCAATTAGGCAATTAGATCAAGATCAATACACAGAGGTTGTGGGGGGTGCCTACTTCTTTGTTTCCGGAATATAATCTGCAAATATGCATTAACGCATCAGAAAAAGGTGTCGCGACTGTTCGAAATGGAAAATAAACTACCTATATGAATTGCAATGCAATAAGGAGTAGTGGAATGAGTTACATTAAATAAATTATCGATGCTTATATAAACGCTACAGTTACCCCAAAGTATAGTTCAGTAGCACCTTTAGATGCAGGACGATACACAAAAATGTGCCCTTAACGTCCAAGCAATTACAAAGGTCAATAGCCTCTGTTTTATGTTTTGCCTAATATAGAGGGAGGCCATTGACCTTGGGAATTGCTCTGACGTTACGGGCATTCTATTGTTGTATCGAAGTCGTTTGAATATATTGTTAAGACAGCGTTTTACATTAATTTTTGACCTTTGGGTGTAATCTTTTGTAAGAGACCTCCATTGAAGTTAACCTTTTAAGTTTATCCGATTATAAACTTAAGCCGAAACCGTGCAAATTTTAAACAGAGACGCATAGAAGCTGTCAGCGCAATATAATACCATTTTGGTAATTCTGTAGAGCAAAGCGGAGTAAATATTTCATCCTCTGTGTATTTATAAAGAACATGGCTTTGCTTAATTTGTGCGGGAGTTCACTGCTTTATTTAAGTTAAATATGAATTGTCCAACGTCACCAATACCAATAACAGCAATATGAATAGTCCATTTATAAATCATCAATTAATTGCCGACAAAAAATTATCGGTCTTATTGCATGAGAATAGGCGCTTTTGGCAATCAATGTAACTCATGGAATTGAGAACATTCTCGCGTATCTTTGTCATGAAACTTTTTTTGTAAATATAGTATTATCTGTATTTTTTCCATAACAGGCACATCGAGTCGGCGATTGAAAAACTCTCGAAGAAGCATGTACGTCACATCCGGGCGTATGACCCTAAAGAAGGAAAAGACAATGAGCGCCGCCTCACTGGCCTGCACGAGACATCGAGCATCCACGACTTCTCCGCCGGCGTCGCCAACCGAGGCGCGAGCATCCGCATCCCCCGCCAGGTAGCGGAGGATGGCCAAGGATATCTAGAAGACCGGCGACCTTCTTCTAATTGCGATCCCTATACTGTAACGGAAGTATTGGTGGAAACTACGATCATTGATAAATAGGATGTCATATCATGATTTCGTGACTGCAAGGATTTGTCTTTGTGTTATGCTATTAAGATTGAATTAATTTCGGGAAAGTTCGTTTATATCCAATATTTTATTTCAAAACATATTAATTCATATGTAAATACGGCATTTGACTCTATTGCCTGGTATAAAATGGAATAAATAAGACCTTAAATTTTACCCTTAGGGTAAATTAAATGTAGATGTATTTTGATTTCGTTGGTGTTGATGAATAAGCATGGGTATATACTTGCAAAGTAACGGTGGAATAGAGCAGAGTTTTACATTTTCACCATACCATGAAATGATATGTATCTAAATATAATGTTATTAGTATTATTGTGAAGTATTGGGGATATTGGATTTAATTATACAACTATAATCATATTTACAGAATGTTTATATTTCTTCTATTCAAAGAATACATTAAATTCTTAGAAAATGTTTTGTGTTTGTTATTTTGAATGAAAACATGAAGTCTACAGTGATTAAACTATGTAGTTGACACTACGTTTACCAGCCTGTGAAAACACTAAAATCAGTGGCGGATCCAGTATTTCACGTTAGAGGAGGCGTAACTTAGGGGCGTTTTCTTTTAACTTAAAATACGCCCCTTCATCAGAATCGAAATTATTTGATTTAGAGTGATGACAGGGGGTTTGAGGGTCCACTCTCGAATTTATAACGTGTGTTCCTATATTGAAATAAAAATAAAACTTGAAAGATTGATTTTTTTATTTATTTTTTGAGGGGGCGCCGGCTGCACCCCCCCTCCCCCGCCGATCCGACAGTGAAAATGAGCAAGCACACACACAGATGTTATATCCATGATATTTTATATTTGCAAAATGATAAAAAAAAGATTTCCGTGTACTTATCTCGCCGACAACGCATTATGCAATAAAAGTAACAACTAAATTATGACTACTAACAAGTTGTCGAAAAGGCACCAACTAAAATATAAGGTCAATAACGTGTTACCACATAAAGCATCAACCAACAATGTGTCCGGTTACTTGTTATCAAGTCAAGCCTATGTCGTTTATGAAATACTAATTATTTTGTCAAGTACAGCACTATCAATATCGTGGTAAAGAATTCAACAATTCCAAGTATATGGCCGATAACAGTTTGTCAAATAAAGCGTATACCAACTTGTGGAAAAAGGCACTACCAAGTGTGCCAACAAGATGTTGTCAACTAAGCTCATACAAAGTAGTGTTAGGCGAGTTACATGTGGTGAGATGTGGCACTACCAATTGCATGGTCAAAACATGTTGTCAAATAAAGATTATACCAAGTTTGATGCGAGTAACATGTGGTAAAAACATACAGCACTTCCAAATTTGTGGCGAGTAACTTGTGGAAAAAATACAGCACTACCGAATGTGTGGCGAGTTACTTGTGGAAAAAATACACCACTACCGAATGTGTGGCGAGTAACTTGTGGAAAAAATACACCACTACCACATGTGTGGCGAGTAACTTGTGGAAAAAATACAGCACTACCGAATGTGTGGCGAGTTACTTGTGGAAAAAATACACCACGACCGAATGTGTGGCGAGTAACTTGTGGAAAAAATACAGCACTACCGAATGTGTGGCGAGTTACTTGTGGAAAAAATACACCACTTCCGAATGTGTGGCGAGTTACTTGTGGAAAAAATACAGCACTACCGAATGTGTGGCGAGTTACTTGTGGAAAAAATACACCACTACCGAATGTGTGGCGAGTTACTTGTGGAAAAAATACAGCACTACCGAATGTGTGGCGAGTTACTTGTGGAAAAAATACAGCCCTACCGAATGTGTGGCGAGTTACTTGTGGAAAACATACAGCACTACCGAATGTGTGGCGAGTTACTTGTGGAAAAAATACAGCACTACCGAATGTGTGGCGAGTAACTTGTGGAAAAAATTCAGCACTACCGAATGTGTGGCGAGTTACTTGTGGAAAAAATACAGCACTACCGAATGTGTGGCGAGTTACTTGTGGACAAAATACAGCACTACCGAATGTGTGGCGAGTTACTTGTGGAAAAAATACAGCACTACCGAATGTGTTGCGAGTAACTTGTGGAAAAAATACAGCACTACCGAATGTGTTGCGAGAAACTTGTGGAAAAAATACAGCACTTCCGAATGTGTTGCGAGTTACTTGTGGAAATAATACAGCACTACCGAATGTGTGGCGAGTAACTTGTGGAAAAAATACAGCACTACAGAATGTGTGGCGAGTTACTTGTGGAAAAAATACAGCACTACAGGATGTGTGGCGAGTAACTTGTGGAAAAAATACAGCACTACCGAATTGTGGCGAGTAACGAAAAAATACAGCACTTCCGAATGTGTGGCGAGTTATTTGTGGAAAAAAATACAGCACTGCAGAATGTGTGGCGAGTTACTTGTGGAAAACATACACCACTATTTAGCAATTTTATGGCGGGTTACATGTGCAATAAAGCCTCTAGCAATTTTATGGCGGGTTACATGTGCAATAAAGCCTCTAGCAATTTTATGGCGGGTAACATGGGAAATAAAGCCTCTAGCAATTTAATGTTGGGTAACATGTGAAATAAAGCCTCCAGCAATTATATGGCGATAACATGTGCAATAAAGCCTCCAACGATTTTATGTCGGGTAACATGTGAAATAAAGCCCCCAACAATTATATGGCTGGTAACATGTGAAATAAAGCCCCCAACAATTATATGGCGGGTAACATGTGAAATAAAGCCCCCAACAATTATATGGCGGGTACTATGTGAAATAAAGTCCCAACAATTATATGCCGGGTAACATGTGAAATCAAGCCCCCAACAATTTTATGTCGGGTAACATGTGAAATAAAGCCCCCAACAATTATATGGCGGGTAACATGTGAAATCAAGCCCCCAACAATTATATGGCGGGTAACATGTGAAATAAAGCCCCCAACAATTATATGGCGGGTAACATGTTATATAAAGCCCCCAACAAATATAAGGTGGGTAACATGTGAAATAAAGCCTCCAACAATTATATGGCGGGTAACATGTGAAATCAAGCCCCCAACAATTATATGGCGGGTAACATGTGAAATAAAGCCTCCAACAATTATATGGCGGGTAACATGTGAAATAAAGCCCCCAACAATTATATGTCGGGTAACATGTGAAATAAAGCCCCGAACTATTATATGTCGGGTAACATGTGAAATAAAGCCCCCAACAATTATATGGCGGGTAACATGTTATATAAAGCCCCCAACAAATATAAGGCGGGTAACATGTGAAATCAAGCCTCCAACAATTATATGGCGGGTAACACGTGAAATCAAGCCCCCAACAATCATATGTCGGGTAACATGTGAAATAAAGCCCCCAACAATTATATGTCGGGTAACATGTGAAATAAAGCCCCCAACAATTATATGTCGGGTAACATGTGAAATAAAGCCCCCAACAATTATATGGCGGGTAACATGTGAAATAAAGCCCCCAACAATTATATGGCGGGTAACATGTGAAATAAAGCCTCCACCAAATATATGGCGGGTAACATGTTATATAAAGCCCCCAACAATATGTACGTGAAGTTAGCGGCCTAGCGGCCTAGCGGCCTAACGGCGTGAAGTTAGCGGCCAAGCGGCCTAGCGGCCTAGCGGCGTGAAGTTAGCGGCCTGGCGGCCTAGCGGCCTAGCGGCGTGAAGTTGGCGGCCTAGCGGCCTAGCGGCCTAGCGGCCTAGCGGCCTAGCGGCCTAATTATTTTTTCTATGTCCAAGCAATTGTTAATGCGTTTTTTTTTTTAAAAACAATGATAAATCAAGGTTTTTTATTCATATAGTTACATAGCGGCCTTAAATTGTTATCTATTCAGAATATCTTTCTTTATCTTTTATTCTAAAACAATTTTAAATTAACTGTTTTATGCACATAATATCACTCTGAAGCGTTTTTCAACTTTTTTTCAAAAAAGTCGATCGAGCACTTCAGCGGCCTAGCGGCCTAGCGGCGTGAAGTTAGCGGCCTGGCGGCCTAGCGGCCTAGCGGCCTAAAATGGTATCCTATTTCAAAGCATGAATACATGCATTTTCTTCTAAAACAATGACATCTTAGCTATTTTTATGCACAAATTAACACTTTGAAGCTATTAGCGATTATCAACATTTTTTTTTAAAAGCGTCAATTAAGCAGTCAGCTATTTCAAATCATTAAACATGGCTGATCTAAAACAATGATGTATTTGCTGTTTTTATGCACAAATTATCACTCTAAAGCGTTTTGTTTTTTGTTTTGTTTTTTTTTCAAAAAAATTTGATCGAGCACTTCAGCGGCCTAGCGGCCTAGCGGCCTAGCGGCGTGAAGTTAGCGGCCTAGCGGCCTAGCGGCCTGGCGGCCTAAAATGCTCTCCTATTTCAAAGCATGTATACATGCATTTTCTTCTAAACAAATGATATGTTAACTGTTTTTATGCACAGACTATCACTCTGAGGCGATTATCAACATATTTTTGAAAAGGATAGGCATGTTCACATGCTTTGAAAAGCTGACTGCTTGTTCGACTTTTTGAAAAAAAGGTTGATAATCGCCTCAGAGTGATAGTGTTTGCTTAAAACAGATAATATATCATTGTTTTAGAAAACAATGCATGTATACATGCTTTGAAATAGGATACCATTTTAGGCCGCTAGGCCGCTAGGCCGCTAGGCCGCTAACTTCACGCCGCTAGGCCGCTGAAGTGCTCGATCGATTTTTTGAAAAAAAATTGAAAAACGCTTCAGAGTGATATTATGTGCCTAAAAACAGTAAATACATCATTGTTTTAGAAGAACAGGCATGTTTAATGCTTTGAAATAGCTGACTGCTTTATCGACACTTTTGAAAAAAAAAACCTGTTGATAATTGCTAATAGCTTCAAAGTGTTAATTTGTACATAAAAACAGTTAATATATCATTGTTTTAAAAGAAAATGCATGTATACATGGTTTGAAATAGGAAACAATTTTAGGCCGCTAGGCCGCTAGGCCGCCAGGCCGCTAACTTCACGCCGCTAGGCCGCTAGGCCGCTAGGCCGCTGAAGTGCTCGATCAACTTTTTTGAAAATAAAAATAAAAAAACGCTTTAGAGTGATAATTTGTGCATAAAAACAGTAAATACATTATTGTTTTAGAAGATCAGCCATGTTTAATGCTTTGAAATAGCTGACTGCTCAATCGACTTTTTGAAAAAAAAAATATGTTGATTATCGCTAATAGCTTCAAAGTGTTAATTTGTGCATTCAAACAGTTAATATGTCATTGTTTTAGAAGAAAATGCATGTATTCATGCTTTGAAATAGGATACCATTTTAGGCCGCTAGGCCGCTAGGCCGCCAGGCCGCTAACTTCACGCCGCTAGGTCGCTAGGCCGCTGAAGTGCTCGATCGACTTTTTTGAAAAAAAGTTGAAAAACGCTTCAGAGTGATATTATGTGCATAAAAACAGTAAATACATCATTGTTTTAGAAGAACAGGCATGTTTAATGCTTTGAAATACCTGACTGCTTTATCGACACTTTTGAAAAAAAAACTGTTGATAATTGCTAATAGCTTCAAAGTGTTAATTTGTACATAAAAACAGTTAATATATCATTGTTTTAAAAGAAAATGCATGTATACATGGTTTGAAATAGGAAACAATTTTAGGCCGCTAGGCCGCCAGGCCGCTAACTTCACGCCGCTAGGCCGCTAGGCCGCTGAAGTGCTCGATCAACTTTTTTGAAAATAAAAATAAAAAAAACGCTTTAGAGTGATAATTTGTGCATAAAAACAGTAAATACATTATTGTTTTAGAAGATCAGCCATGTTTAATGCTTTGAAATAGCTGACTGCTCAATCGACTTTTTGAAAAAAAAAATATGTTGATTATCGCTAATAGCTTCAAAGTGTTAATTTGTGCATTCAAACAGTTAATATGTCATTGTTTTAGAAGAAAATGCATGTATTCATGCTTTGAAATAGGATACCATTTTAGGCCGCTAGGCCGCTAGGCCGCCAGGCCGCTAACTTCACGCCGCTAGGTCGCTAGGCCGCTGAAGTGCTCGATCGACTTTTTTGAAAAAAAGTTGAAAAACGCTTCAGAGTGATATTATGTGCATAAAAACAGTAAATACATCATTGTTTTAGAAGAACAGGCATGTTTAATGCTTTGAAATACCTGACTGCTTTATCGACACTTTTGAAAAAAAAAACTGTTGATAATCGCTAATAGCTTCAAAGTGTTAATTTGTGCATAAAAACAGTTAATATATCATTGTTTAAAAGAAAATGCATGTATACATGGTTTGAAAAAGGAAACAATTTTAGGCCGCTAGGCCGCTAGGCCGCCAGGCCGCTAACTTCACGCCGCTAGGCCGCTAGGCCGCTAGGCCGCTGAAGTGCTCGATCAACTTTTTTGAAAAAAACAAAACGCTTTAGAGTGATAATTTGTGCATAAAAACAGCAAATACATCATTGTTTGAGAAGATCAGCCATGTTTAATGCTTTGAAATAGCTGACTGCTCAATCGACTTTTTGAAAAAAAAATATGTTGATTATCGCTAATAGCTTCAAAGTGTTAATTTGTGCATCCAAACAGTTAATATGTCATTGTTTAAGAAGAAAATGCATGTATACATGGTTTGAAATAGGAAACCATTTTAGGCCGCTAGGCCGCTAGGCCGCTAGGCCGCTAGGCCGCCAGGCCGCTAACTTCACGCCGCTAGGCCGCTAGGCCGCTAGGCCGCTAGGCCGCTGAATTGCTCGATCGACTTTTTTGGAAAAGAATTGAAAAACGCTTCAGAGTGATAATTTGTGCATAAAAACAGTAAATATATCATTGTTTTAGAAGAACAGGCATGTTTAATGCTTTGAAATAGCTGACTGCTCAATCGACACTTTTGAAAAAAAAACTGTTGATAATCGCTAATAGCTTCAAAGTGTTAATTTGTGCATAAAACAGTTAATATGTCATTGTTTTAGAAGAAAATGCATGTATACATGGTTTGAAATAGGATACCATTTTAGGCCGCTAGGCCGCTAGGCCGCCAGGCCGCCAACTTCACGCCGCTAGGCCGCTAGGCCGCTAGGCCGCTGAAGTGCTATATCGACTTTTTTGAAAAAAAATTGAAAAACGCTTCAGAGTGATAATTTGTGCATAAAACAGTTAATTTTAAATTGTTTTAGAAAAATATTCTGAATAGATAACAATTTAAGGCCGCTATGTAACTATATGAATAAAAAACCTTGATTTATCATTGTTTTAAAAAAAACGCATTAACAATTGCTTGGACATAGAAAAAATAATTAGGCCGCCAGGCCGCTAGGCCGCTAGGCCGCCAACTTCACGCCGCTAGGCCGCTAGGCCGCCAGGCCGCTAACTTCACGCCGCTAGGCCGCTAGGCCGCTAACTTCACGCCGCTAGGCCGCTAGGCCGCTAGGCCGCTAACTTCACGTACATCCCAACAATTATATGGCGGGTAACATGTGAAATAAAGCCCCCAACAATTATATGGCGGGTAACATGTTATATAAAGCCCCCAACAAATATAAGGCGGGTAACATGTGAAATCAAGCCTCCAACAATTATATGGCGGGTAACATGTGAAATCAAGCCCCCAACAATCATATGTCGGGAAACATGTGAAATAAAGCCCCCAACAATCATATGTCGGGTAACATGTGAAATAAAGCCCCCAACAATTATATGGCGGGTAACATGTGAAATAAAGCCCCCAACAATTATATGGCGGGTAACATGTGAAATAAAGCCCCCAACAATTATATGGCGGGTAACATGTGAAATAAAGCCTCCAACAATTATATGGCGGGTAACATGTGAAATAAAGCCCCCAACAATTATATGGCGGGTAACATGTGAAATAAAGCCTCCACCAAATATATGGCGGGTAACATGTGAAATAAAGCCCCCAACAATTATATGGCGGGTAACATGTGAAATAAAGCCCCCAACAATTATATGGCGGGTAACATGTGAAATAAAGCCTCCACCAAATATATGGCGGGTAACATGTTATATAAAGCCACCAACAATTATATGGCTGGTAACATGTGAAATAAAGCCCCAAACAATTATTTGGCGGGTAACATGTGAAATAAAGCCTCTAACAATTATATGGCGGGTAACATGTGAAATAAAGCCCCCAACTATTATATGTCGGGTAACATGTGAAATAAAGCCCCCAACTATTATATGTCGGGTAACATGTTATATAAAGCCCCCAACAATTATATGGCGGGTAACATGAGAAATAAAGCCCCCAACAATTTTATGGCGGGTAACATGTTATATAAAGCTTCTACTAATAGTGTTGTCGGTCACGTGTTGTCAGGGTTATTTTCTTTTTGCCGCTCAAATGCGTTTTTATCATGGAACGGACACGAGCGGCCTATCAGCAATCAGCCTTTGGCACATCTTGCCCAAATATCACGAAAATACTCAAGTAAACTTGATCTCAATCCCGATCTCAACCCTTTTTATCAAATTATAGCATCATATTATTCAAAATTGAAAATGCTTTACCCTTTTTAAAATCGCATTCCTTATTCATCATGTTGATAAAAATGGTCAATATTTTATAGAAAGAAAAATGAGAGCAAAAATTGTACTTGAGTCCAAGTTTACTCAAATATATTTTTTCGCCGTAGAATTTTTTTTTTTTTAGAATATTGAACAATCATGTTAATCAACATAATGCATGTGAGAATGTGCTTTAAAAAAAAAGTAAAACTTATAAATTTTGAATAATATTAAATGTAATGGGGAAAATGAGTTGAGATTGGGATTTTACTTTAGTAATTTCGTGATATTGGGGCCCGAGTTAAAACGTAGTACAAAATAGGCTTGTCAAACTAAGCCACAGCGATGCGTGTTGACGGTAATGTATTGTCAACTCAAGCCTCTACGCAGTTTTTGACCTTTGCGATAACGTGATTTTAAAATAATGATGTTATTATATAAGTAGATATTTTCTTCAATGTTATCGGTGTATATACAAAATGTCAAATATACAGATTAAATAAATACGTGTCAACGCTTGACAAACGCCTACTTCTTAAATAAGCGTTCCCGAACCTTTTTTTGGACCAGATATAATGCAATTAACATTGTTTTTAATTTCAAAACACTTTAGCTATTGTGTTTAGTTCCTTTTGTAATTAATCTTCAATCAGAACTACTTTAGTGTTTTGAGTCAAGGATATTCGCATTAAAGAAACAATCGCGCTCTGATTTTGGCGATATGACTGCTACATTGATTTAAAGGGTCAAAATATGAGAGCCCATTGTACGTGATATGTCACAAGATACTTTAATGGCAAGGACGTATTACTCGCTTGAAAAAAGGGTTTAATTACGATTTGAATAAGTTTATGTTTACGTTAACTATGGTAAAGTTCCATCATTCAGAAGTAAAATGACTAATTAGCAATAAAGTCGAACATAATAGTTGTTTTTACCCTATAATAGTACACAAGAGCAGTTGTTGACCTTAGGTATACATCGACCTAAAGGGACATGACACCAGTTGGTTCCAAAATCGGCAAATGCATTATGTCCTCAAATCAGTCATAGATATATTTAAGCGATCTAGTATGAGGCCAATAATACATCATTTTACATGATTAAAAAACATTTTGTCGCTGTATCCGCTGAGTTGACCAGTTTAAAAATAGCGCATTGTGGTTTCCCAGTTAATAGGGCTTATATTTGGCATGTGAAAGTCACGTGATTAGTACAGATACTATTTTAATATTTACTGGGATTTACGTGGTAGACAAACCCAGTAAATTTCGAAATGGAAAAATACGTAAAAACTGCGAAAGATACATGCGTCGTACGCAATGAGATACATCAGTAAGATACAATGCGTAGTACAAAACTATATCAATTTTATGTAAGTGTTTGACAATTTTCTTTTTTTCTTGCAATGGTATTATCTGGTGTCTAGTCCCTTTAGCGATTAATGTATAAGTGCAATGTAGGTTTCTCGTCGCCAGTCGGACTCTTCTTTTAGGTTTGTTAACCCGGTCGTTAACCTGTCGGCTACATTGTCTTCTGGGTGCGACCGGCCTTATTTTAAATTAAATTTAAATATCCATAATTACAAAAAAGTGTCAACATTTCCACGAAAGCTGTCAACATTTGAATTTAGATTTGTCGATGGCTTTACTATCAAATATTGGTGTTTGAATTTCTGTGTTTGGCCAATGACAATCGAAGATTTTTTCAAATTTTCTGTTCATGAATTGTACGTAGATCCATAACAATAGTTTCATAAGTTTACTTATATCAGTCAGTCTATATTTCAACCAAGACTATGTTAGTAGTAAAAGGTAGCATAGACGTAATACTTACATATTAGCCCGTATAATAACCTCATGTTTGTAAACTATGTTTGCATTGAGTGTATGAATAAACTTTGAAACTTCGGAAGGTAAATTGAAGGTCTCAGCTTGTAATGAATTTCTTTATTCGTGAAATGTCAAAAATAAAAAAGGAAGCAAAGAGAAATCCTAAATTGTGCTTTACGTTTATTTCTCAATGTGTTAAATTAATTTATTTACAACTGTCTCTGCCATATTTTTATCAATATTCGTTGAAGTCACGTCAGCAACCTTTTACTTTGTAAACTTGTAGTTTATACACACGTGTCCTGTTAAAAGTGCGTTTATATAACTTGTCACCTTTGTGGGACACACTGTTTATATAACCGTCCCAGTTTACGACACGACTTGAGCACGTGAGTTCAAGGAGACATGGATACACATGTATACCTATTTAAATTTCACGCACTAGTCAAAAGGTAGATCGCGAAATAATCTATTTAAGCGGCTTGACATACGGTCGTTCACCTTACATTACACGGGACCCCCATTTAACGTTCTTCACGGAAGACGATTAGTATTTTATTAGTGGTGCGGCGGGAATCACTGTATTGATGGTCAAGCTTGTTACCACTAGACCACGGATCCGCCAGAATTTGATGGAGCTGAAACTGTGAAAATTATAGGCCCCAACTGTAATATGGTTCAGTCGCGAGAAAACAATTGTATCTTATCTTAAAGCTGCACTCACAGATTGAACGTTTTGACAAAAAAAAAAAAAAATGTCTTGGAACGAGCCATTTTTTGCGAAAATGCATGGAAACCAGTTATATAAGGCTGCTGACCAAAATAGATTGCAGTGTTATATTTTTTTGATAAAAAATTGATGTTTTATGCATTTTCCTTTTAGTAACGGTTTAAGCCATAAAACATTTTCGAACGGAAATATGAAACTCTGCGATCTGATCTTTTGTCAGCAATCTTATATCACTGGTTGGTAGATATTTACGCAAAAAATTGCTCTTTCCAAGACAGGCAAAATTGTAAAAACGGTATATCTGTGAGAGTGCAGCTTTAAATTAGATAATTATTTCATATTTACACTCACACACAGCAAAACTTTGAGGCAAAAGCCCGTGAATAAAGGTGTGATTACCAGCAAAACATTTCCAGGAAATGCCGGTTTGAGGCGATAAACACATGCACCAAAATATCATGGTTGGCCTCTTCTTGATCAATATTTTACTAAATATCTTATTTCATATTATTTATAATTTTCCCTCCTCAAGGTGTGGGATTTAAACAACAAAATTAGCAGTTCATCTAAATCCCCTGGTCTTCGATGTTTATCATGGTTTCTTCCGTCTAGATCATTCTTAGGCGTACATGAATCATCGGTGTTGGAAATATGCAAGTGATATTTTTAGGTGTCTTCATAGCTACCCTGCATGGCACCAGGTAGTTTGTCAGAGTAGTGTTCTTTTCCATAGAATAGATCGTCATATCCTTGCTTTAAAAACAACAACAACCGTACTCAGGATCAGTATGCATATTATAGTAAATTTTAGTCGATGGCGGTGCGGAGAGTACATTTTTAGCTTCTATTGGTAAGAACAAACCGCTGCACAATCCTCCCTTGCGGACATCCCAGCACAGCATGCGTCCGTTTGTTATAACAGGTTAAAACCTCAGTAATCTTTTGGACATACAACGTTAATCCATCGGCAAGCGTTAAAACTGTCAAATGGCAATGTCCGACCAGGAGCGGCCGGATAGTCGATCCGCCATCGTCGATGGTTCGGCAGAGAAAAATGATGATTGACAGGAGAAGTCGGACTTGAGGTGGTACTTTTATTTCACGAAGCCACCTGGCGTCGGCCCCCGGTGAGAGTTTTATAGTGGTCTTAGTTTGTGGTACAGATTGTACAGAATTCAACCGTGGTTAAAGCTACCCTGGTTCTTTAACGTTCCTACAGCACTGTCTCATGGGACGAGTATAACGTCTCTTCCGAACGACAGCTAGTATCTTTGGTGGGGACAACGACGATCCGCCACCAGGACGGGGCGTAACAACATTTCTAGATTTTTTACTTGTACCTTTTACCTTCTACACAACTGTCGCTATCCGATTGGTCTTGAGCGGTCACATGATTAATTTCATACACCGCGAGTTTTTAATACCCAACACAATGGAGGAGAATTTATCGAAATACAAGTCAAATGTTTCTTATCATAAAATGTATATATTTGTATTGCTCTTCAATACGTTTAAAAGTGACGGAAACCTGGACCATCATGGCCCGCATTCCTTGAAACAAGCCCACTATTTTTGTTTGTAATATTTACATTCTTACGAGCTTTTTTGGACTTTTAAAGATGATAACCTTGATGATAATCGCGATAAAAAGGTTTTCGTTCAATTAACTCAAGAATAAGAAAAAAAATTGGCTGAATGAAAAATGCTTCTGAAGATCCGAAACTTCATACATGCATTCAGGACAACAAACAGCAGGTTTTACATCAAAGGTCATGATTCATACCGTTTTAAAAGAAACAATGGTGTCAATTCTCATGTCTATAATCAAACCTGGTTTCTTGAATATACCAGACTATGCAAACAAGCTCTTTAAACGAAAATATTTATCCAGAAATGGTCTGAAAAAAAAGCCAGCGTTCATGAACCGGAAGTAATATTTAAGGTTATATTCAACCATTATAAATTCCGATTAATGATGAAATCTTGGTCAAGCGGAGGTTGTCTTAGACAAACAAAGTCTCCGATGTGGAACGAAACCACTGTGGGTATACCTAGTCCACCTTAATGTCCGTCAACGAAACCACTGTGGGTATACGTAGTCCACCTTAATGTCCGTCAACGAAACCACTGTGGGTATACCTAGTCCACCTTAATGTCCGTCAACGAGTCTTTTGACGATTTATTTAAACTATGACTCGTTACAGGAATACATAAAAAATTGCCAAAATAATAAAAAAGCATCCCTGATCGCTAATTATTGTAGCTAGGTATATACCCTATATTAAATATGATGATGCAGAAGTAGTTGCGTATACATTCTTCCTTTTAATATCACAAAGATGTTTTAAAATCCAACATTAGTACATCCACAAAATAATAATTTTTGTTATTTAATCCATATGTTGCTCCTGATAACAAAAACAATTGATAACTGACAATTTTATAAAAAAAATATATATATATAAAATTCACAAGCACATTTTAGGTTGTATTCAGCACTTTTATATTGTAATAATTCCTATTGAGTGTTCAAGGGAATATACGTGGGCAATTTGTTGTTGGAAAATTCATTCGACAAGCAACACAACGGTATGAGATCGCTGGAAAAATGAGTACATTTTACAAAACAGAGCGAATATTGAAACGTCTGGTCATGACAAAACACCGTGGACTTTTCGTGTTTCGTAACCCAGTGCAGCGTGCATTTTGAGTCCTTATTTATTGTGGAGCGTTCAATCATTTCAAAGTCCATGATCATCTAGTGAAATAAGGACAAATGAACATAATTTGTTAGTTGCCTGTTAAATGGACAAGCGTAAGTCATTCTTTGACAACACCCAACATTTCTGTGATGGCTCTTTTGTTTTTTGATTTCGTTTTGGTCTTTTTGCGTTACTCCTCAACCAAAAATCAAATATTATATTGTTAGTATCTTTGAGTAAAATTAATTGATAAACGGTATGACGATATCCCAGCCGTTTAGAATCATTGGCCCTGTCATTTTAAACATAGGGTAAGTATATTGAACCTTAGCTGGCTAATGGTAACCCACTTGCGTGACCTTACATCATGTGTGTGCCCTTTTTGAACTCCGGGCTTACGTCGGCTGATATGATATGGCATGTGCGTTCATTACTTTTTATCATAATACAGCACCATTTTTGACCTCTCACAATGAACTACCCGGTGCACTTTTATCATTCGGAGCTCCTCAGCCATTTTTATCGAAAACTTTTTTTCGATTAAAATGGCCGAGGGGTTCCGAATGTATTATTATTATTATTATTATTATTATTATTATTATTATTATTATTATTATTATTATTATTATTATTATTATTATTATTATAAAACTCTTCTGAGCTAGCCTAAGCCAGAAATGAGCGAACTGTTGCGATCGTAGGGGCACACTAAAGGTTGCAAAACAAATGTAAATTTGAATATATTATTATGTTAACATTTTTATACATGGTTAAAACAGAAAAGCATATGATTTATGTAAAGATACAAAAACATTTTACAGTAGTGACAGTAGTCTTTTTTTTTAAATTTAGCTATTAATGTCGCACACATTATTACCCTGTTTAAAAAGCGCAAACATATTTATTTTATTCTCTACTCAAAGCATTTCTTTATAATTTAAGTCAAAGGGGTTTAAAGGCGCACGTTAAATAAAGGTTGATGCAAAACAGTTGTCGTTCTTTTTGGCGCTTTTTTAACAGAGGAATTACTGGCCACGTAGCTATTAATTAAAAAAAAAACTTTAATGAAGGCCATTTTTATTTTTATCTGTACCTTTACCATTTGCTTTTATGTTCTCATTATTAAAGGCAAATGAGTAAAACATGGTAATGCATTATAATGTAAAGAAATGCATGAACCTATAGTGTGCGCTTTTAAAATAATAATGCATTAAAATCAAATAAAAATTACATCACTCTTTGAATGTTTGTCTCCCAGGTACTCCTTAAATAGCCTCTCAGGGTGTGACAGTTTTTGCGAGTTAAAGGGACTCGCTCATGTTTTAACACCAAAAAATATTTTACCGAAAATGCATCTGAAAGCACTTATTTTATAAGTATTTTACTCTTTGAAACCGATATTTCAGAAAAAATACAATTCAATCAGTACAGTGGGGAGCGAACCCACGTCGGTACAGTCACTTTAAACGGCGTCAGAAAGTTCACATTTAAGGTTTATTGGAAATTCAGCTATAAACTGAAATGATTTATTAAACGGGCTTTGTCGATTTGGGATAGTTAATTTGTTTATATTTAGATAAGTCTTTTTGAAAGCATCGTCGGATATCCCCGACACACTACTAAGTATGTATATGAAGTGTAACGGAAAATGTACCGTGGTTGCCGACGATGTATTGAAAGCTACACACTTATTGGAAAAACCTATCCACAAACATGAGTTTTATGCATACGTTTGATGATTTTAATTTTACGAACCATCATAAACATTCAAATGTTGACAACTTTCGTATCAATGTTTACAAATTCAACCGTAGTAACCTTTTGTTTTTATAGTCAAACCCCGATGGCTCGAACTCGCCTGGCTCGAATTCCTCGTTCGTTCGAGGTAGATGAAAATGAACGATTTTTTTTAATGGTAAATATTCCCACTTGGCTCGAATTTTTTGAGGCTCGAGGTATTTTCGCGGGTACCTTGGCATTCGAGCCAACGGGGTTCGACTGTTTATTACACACAAGCCACCAAGAGCACATGTCTACGATGGTGTTATTGGAGCCAAACAACTCACCTAGAGGACACAGGTTGGAGCCTTTTTCTCAACGATTTTTTTCGATTCTTATTTTAAATATTTTTCTTTTATTTTTTTTCTTCATAATTTTAATGTCATGTCACCTCGCGGCAAATAAACGAACTGGAAAACAGTCAGCCAACATGATTTTGCAGGATTGTTAAAGTAAAGCACAACTTGACCAATCTCTGGGGAAAGCTTACTTTCTACTGACAAATACATGTAACTTAAGGCACCATTTGTTTTTCAATAACCACCTTCCATAGGAAGGTCTCACATTCATTGTCGTTTCATTATTCACAAATACGCATCTGTCATATCTGTTATATACGCAATATTATAATGCACCGTCAATTTTAACCACGGCCCTCCCACGTCCGTGGGTATACCGGGGATAGCCGGGGAAATGGGCCGTGTTTTTACCACGAAGGTGGACCCGCAGTGACGGGTGAATGTGGTGGTTTTGTCTTCGCGCCAAAATAGCGGGGAATTGGCCTTACCTAGGGTCCCTGGGCTTCGGGGGCATTTGGCGGGGATTTTACCAGCAGTTCGTTCCCGCACGGCAGGGATTTTACCTTAGCTTGGCTGGGCCGAAAGTCAAAGTCCCCACTTTTCCTCGAACCTTGTGGGCGTGGTTACAATTGACTGGTGCATAACAAGGCGAACTTTGATGCAAGACATCAAAGTCTGAGTGGGTTAAATGTGAATACATATGTATTTATTTCTCATCACCATTTAATTCGAATGAAGAAAAAGTATACGTATACGTATACGAGTAAACGTTCTTATAAGCACATTGTATGTTTTAGGTAACATGTATTTCTATGCTAAGTAGCCTACCTGTATTTTTTGGTTAACACAATCAATGACTGGTTGGCAATTACCATATGAATTGTTATGTCATTCATCAACCTGTCTATAAGTGGCAGAACTAAATGGCAGATTAGGATATATGTCGATAATGTTAACTACACATAAGGTCGGTATCAGATCCGTGCTCGCATAATGTCTGCCTATTTCTATAAAACTGAGCATTACCCTGTTATGTTATGGTGGACGTACGGGAAACTAACGGCATATGTAACGTGCTCTTTATCTTTACTTAAATCCAGATTGAAAAAAAACAAACAGAATGAGATACAACAGATTCGGGTGTGATACCCTAGCTCTTTGCGAAGTGACCTCTCGGTCCCTTAACGTGTATTGCACCGATACAAGGGATACAGTTTTCTTGGATTTAACCAATTCACCATTTCCCAGTTCTATGCTTTAAATGCCGAGCGCTAGTCACGGAACCTACCGATACCATAATTTTACGACTTCCGGTTAGATTCTCACCCGAAGCGTAGTTCTAAAACTGAGCTTTCGGGGTGGTCAAATGGCAGATACCAGATTAGTTCGATTTTTGTACCATAACATAGCTAGTTTTACCTTGTTGTTCTTATCGTTAAAACTTACGATAGGTATGCGTGTCACATCCAAAAGAAAGCAAATAATTTAGATGATGTTTTTATAGCGATACATCATTGGTGCGAACAGTTTTCAAATTAGATTTCTCAATCAGTGTTGTCGCATTGGTGCGGACAACAGTTTTCAAATTAGATTTCTCAATCCGTGTTGTCGCATTGGTGCGGACAACAGTTTTCAAATTAGATTTCTCAATCAGTGTTGTCGCATTGGTGCGGACAACAGTTTTCAGATTAGATTTCTCAATCAGTGTTGTCGCATTGGTGCGGACAACAGTTTTCAAATTAGATTTCTCAATCCGTGTTGTCGCATTGGTGCGGACAACAGTTTTCAAATTAGATTTCTCAATCAGTGTTGTCGCATTGGTGCGGACAACAGTTTTCAGATTAGATTTCTCAATCAGTGTTGTCGCATTGGTGCGGACAACAGTTTTCAAATTAGATTTCTCAATCAGTGTTGTCGCATTGGTGCGGACAACAGTTTTCAAATTAGATTTCTTAATCCGTGTTGTCGCATTGGTGCGGACAATAGTTTTCAAATTTGATTTCTCAATCAGTGTTGTCGCATTGGTGCGGACAACAGTTTTCAAATTTGATTTCTCAATCAGTGTTGTCGCATTGGTGCGGACAATAGTTTTCAAATTAGATTTCTCAATCAGTGTTGTCGGCCTACTTTTATCATAAGTGTTGGATTAAAATCGAGTGAATAAAGCTTTGAACTTCAATTTAGTATCTCTTGAATTTAGATTAGTCAGTTAATTTCATATTTTGGCAATTATAGACTTTTTATTAATTTCATAAATTATTTTTTTATTCAAAATATGCTTGTATATTCTCACATGCTTATTAACCACCTTGCCGACGTGTAAATAGATGTTTCTTAAAGACTATATATGCTATATGTTTATAGTTTGTAATGTTCTTAAATCCCATATTTATAAAGAGTGAGTTGATGTTTTGGAATGATTTATATACCTAAGTCGTCTATTTTATTTAAGAAACATTCATAAACATTCAGAACAAAATTAGAATGGACCCATTGTATGAATAAAATACGTTTTCTAAAATGTTATATAAATGAATCAAATCACCTTCCATCAGTACTTTCAGTACTTTGATTACCGAAGAGTGACTAACAGGTTTATTACTAGTTTCAATTTATTGGCATTGTCAGCATAAACATGCCTTTTACCCAAATACTAGAACATAACTCAACACTACTAGTTCACCAGCTAGCCACGCAGATGGAACGTGCACTAGGTGTGTAAGCTTGCGTGATAGAGAAATCTTAAGTAGATCAAACACGCACCAAGACCTGCTGCAAATATTATGTTACAGGATTTAATCTTAAGTTAAGAATCTAACAATTGTAAAGCTGTAAAAACCGCACAAAATATAATTTTCAGATGAAAGCAGAATTAAAAACATCGGCTATTTAAGCATTTAAATTGTTGCTGCCGTTGTTGTTGTCTTCGTCGTCAATGTTGTTGTTGTTGTTGTTGGTACTGGTGGTGGTGGTGTGTTTTTGTTGTTGAAGTTGTTGTTGATCGTGTTGTTGATCGTGTTGTTGGTGGTGTTGTTGTTGGTGTTGTTGTTGTCGTCGTTGTTGTTTTAGTTGTTTTTTGTTGATGTAGACGTTGTTGTTGTTGTTGTTGTTGTCGTCGGTGTTGTTGTTGTTGTTTGGTATGCACGTGAATAATAGCGATATTCAAGCAAAATGCTTTTCTGTGACAAGGATAAATAACAACTGCGTCTGACCGGCGACCAGTAACATGCAAATGAAAGCAAATAATTTAGATAATGTTTTCATTATGGCGATACATTATTTGTGCGGACAATATTTTTCAACTTGCATTTCTCAGTCAGTAATTAAAATCGTGTGAATTAAGCTATGATCTTTAGTTTTATATCTCTTGAATTTAAATTAGTCAATTAATTTCATGTTTTGTCAATTATATTTATTTTCATTAATTACATAAATTAACTTTTTCATTCACAATATGCTTGTATATTTTCACATGTTTATTTACCACCATGACGTGTATATTCTAATATACTATATATACTATATATATAGTTTGTAATGTTCTTAAATCCCATATTTATATATAGTAAGGTGATGCTTTAAAATGACTCATATACCAATGGCGTCCATCTTATTTAAGAAACATTAATACAGATTTAGAACAATATTGGAATGGCCCCATTGTATGCCGAATAAAATACGAATGCTACAAAATAATAATATGTTATATAAATGAATCAAATCACCTCCCATCAGTACTTTCAGTACTTTGATTACCGAAGAGTGACTATCAGGTTAATTACTAGTTTCAATTTATTGGCATTGTCAGCATATGCATGCCTTTGAGCCAAATACTAGGACATACCTAAACATTGCTACTTCACCAGCTAGCCATGCAGATAGAACGTGTACTAGGTGTGTAAGCTTGCGTGATAGGGCAAACATAAGTAGATCAAACACATCCTGCTGCAAATATAATGTTACAAGATGAAAACTTTAAATCAAGAAACTAACACATTAGTTCAGCTGTAACAACGCATGAATATAAATCTCAGATAAAAACAGATTTAAAAACATCGGCTATTGAAGCATTCAAATTATTCTTGTTGTTGCTGTTGATTAGTTGTTGTTGTTTTTGTGGTGGTTGTTGTTGTTATTATTGTTATTGTCGTTGTTGTTGCTGATTAACAATATCAATTCAATGAATTTCGTCTGCTATCCTAATACTGTTCTTTTAAATTGTTTAAGTGAGTAAGTAGGTCTACATTCACAACATAAAATAGTTTTCAAGTTTCAAGTTTATTGGCAATATCGGCAATACATAAGCCTTTGGCCATGAACATACACATGAGATGTAAACAAATTGAAAAGATGACAAATACAAAATAAACTATAAACAATCAGACTTAACAACAAGCACTATGTACAAAGGGAGGTTACTTTATATTGTAAACGATTTGAAATAACCTCACGAGTAACAAACCTTATACGGACTGTATTGTTTAGCCGTTTGCCGTAAAGATTATCCGTATTGTCACTCCGGTCGTTTGTGTTAATTACGTACATGTAGCTTTAGAGTGTATGGCTGTTCAGTAGTATTTTATGTCATTCCGGTAGTGTTCGGCCTTCCCGTAGCATTGAATAGCTTTCCAGTAATATTTCGGATTTAGTAGCATTGCATGACTTTGCCTGAAGCAGTTTTTCGGCGTTCCAGTGTCATTGAATGGCTTTACGGTATCTACTCGTCCTTCCAGTAATATTGTTAGACATTTAAGTAGTTTTGGGGGTTTTAAGTAGCATTATATGGTATTCAAGATCTTCGTAGGAATTCCGGGAACATTTCATGCCATTATAGTAGTTTAAGTCCTTCCAATATCATTGTATGGCACTCTTGTAATGTTCATGAATTCCAGAAGTTCTTTAGTGGCATTGTGGTATATTGTTATGAATTTAAGTAGCTCGTTATGACACTTCATGAGCATTTCATGACATTCAGGTTTTGCGTTGTTGTTTTTTAAATGTGGAATTCCAGTAGTTCATTTTATTGTAAGTTGCTTTTTGTGGCATTCCGGAAGTTTGTTAGAATTAAGTTGTTTTGTTCTGGTATAACAGTAGTTCATACATTTTTTTACTTATTGACCAAAGATATGTTCCAACGACGAAATCGGTCTAAGGCGAATTAGTATGGATGAAGGGGGAAAACCAAAAAGATAGATTAAATGAAAAAGGCAAAAAGTGAGTAATAAAACTTTTATGTACGTGGTATGTTGTTTTAACCGATATATCATATAAGGGTGGATATAACCGCCAAAAGGAGAATCATTGCATTCCAGTATATTCAATTAAAAAGAATTAGCTTTGTCTGTCACACTTGAACTATCGAAGCCCAGCGAAGCATCGGATAAATTTCATTCTACGTTCAACTTAACTATTTGAATTTAGGCCTCTAATTTGCTGACGGATATGTCACAAGAAGGCGACATTCGCATGATGATCTGAGAACGGCCCACAGAAGCGTATACTAATAGTACAATGTTAATCAGTTCGGACTTTTTTCCTTTGCATTTATTTCTGTAGTTAGCGGCAAATGATCTAGTCGTCGCATAATAATCAACATAAAGAACCAGTGCAGGAAATTCAAAGTAGACCAGACCGTTTACTTCGTTACCGATAAAGCAGATACTCAAAGAATCACTAGCATACAGAGAGAAAGGTCAATATCTCATTAACCGCTAGACGAATGTTGAAGATCAGTATAGCTATAACAAATATTAGAACAACAACGGCAAAATGCAGTATAGCTACATGTCTGTTCTACAATGTGATTAATTTATCAAAGGTCTGTTCTACATGATAATTAGTATGTTACATGTCCGTTCTACATATACATTATAATTTTTTAATATGTCCGTTCTGCATGATGATTGGTTGGTTACATTTTTGTTCTGCATGATGATTGGTGGTTACATGTTTGTTCTGCATGATGATTGGTTGGTTACATTTTGTTCTGCATGATGATTGGTTGGTTACATTTTGTTCTGCATGATGATTGGTTGGTTACATGTTTGTTCTGCATGATGATTGGTTGGTTACATTTTTGTTATGCATGATGATTGGTGGTTACATGTTTGTTCTGCATGATGATTGTTTGGTTACATTTTGTTCTGCATGATGATTGGTTGGTTACATTTTGTTCTGCATGATGATTGGTTGGTTACATTTTTGTTCTGCATGATGATTGGTGGTTACATGTTTGTTCTGCATGATGATTGGTGGTTACATGTCTGTTTTACATGGTGATTGGTCGGTTACATTTCTGTTCTACATTATGCTTGGTTGGGTTACATTTCTGTTCTACATGGTGATTGGGTGGTTACATGTCTGTTCTACATGAAAATTGGTTGGTTACGTGTCTATACTACATGATGATTAGTTGGTAACATCTGTTCTACATGCTGATTGGTTGGTTACATTCCTAGTTCAACATGATGATTCGTTAGTAACATGTCTGTCCTACATGATGACTGGTTGGTTACATGTATGTTTTACTTGGAGATTGATTGGTTACATGTCTGTTCCACATGATGATTTGTTTGTACCAGTTCTACATCGTGATTGGCTGGTACCATGTCTGTTTCAAATGATGCTTGGTTGGTTACATGTCTGCTTCATGGGGATTGGTTGTTTACATGTCTGTTCTACATGGTGATTAGTTGGTTACATGTCTGCTACATGGTGATTAGCTGGTTACATGTTTGCTTCATGGGGATTGGTTGGTTACATGTCTGCTACATGGTGATTAGCTGGTTACATGTCTGCTTCATGGTGATTAGCTGGTTACATGTTTGCTACATGGGGATTGGTTGGTTACATGTCTGCTACATGGTGATTAGCTGGTTACATGTCTGCTTCATGGGAATTGGTTGTTTACATGTCTGTTCTACATGGTGATTAGTTGGTTACATGTCTGCTACATGGTGATTAGCTGGTTACATGTTTGCTTCATGGGGATTGGTTGGTTACATGTCTGCTACATGGTGATTAGCTGGTTACATGTTTGCTTCATGGTGATTAACTGGTTACATGTTTGCTTCATGGGGATTGGTTGGTTACATGTCTGCTACATGGTGATTAGCTGGTTACATGTTTGCTTCATGGGGATTGGTTGGTTACATGTCTGCTACATGGTGATTAGCTGGTTACATGTTTGCTTCATGGGGATTGGTTGGTTACATGTCTGCTACATGGTGATTAGCTGGTTACATGTTTGCTTCATGGTGATTAGCTGGTTACATGTTTGCTTCATGGGGATTGGTTGGTTACATGTCTGCTACATGGTGATTAGCTGGTTACATGTTTGCTTCATGGTGATTAACTGGTTACATGTTTGCTTCATGGGGATTGGTTGGTTACATGTCTGTTCTACATGGTGATTGGTTGGTTACATGTCTACTACATGGTGATTGATTGTTTACATGTCTGTTCTATATGGTGATTGGTTGTTTACATGTCTGTTCTATATGGTGATTGGTTGGTTACATGTCTGTTCTACATGGTGATTGGCGGGTTACATGTCTGCTCTACATGGTGATAAGTTGGTAACGTGTCTGTTCTACATGGTTATTAGTTTGTTTCATGTCTGTTCTCCATGGTGATTGGTTTGTACCATGTCTGTTTTACATGGTGATTGGTTTGTTACTTGTATGTTCTACATGGTGATTGGTTGGTTACATGTCTGTTTTACATGGTGATTGGTCGGTTACATGTCTGTTCCACGTGGTGCTTGGTTGGTTATATGCCTGTTCAACATGGTGATTGGTTGGTTACATGTCTGTCCTTTATGGTTATTGGTTGGTTACATGTATGTTCTACGTGGTAATTGGTTGGTTACATGTCTGCTACATGGTGATTGGTTTGTTACATGTCTGTTCTACATGGTAATTGGTTGGTTACATGTCTGTCCTTCATGGTTATTGGTTGGTTACATGTATGTTCTACGTGGTAATTGGTTGGTTACATGTCTGCTACATGGTGATTGGTTTGTTACATGTCTGTTCTACATGGTGATTGGTTTGTACCATGTCTGTTCTACATGGTGATTGGTTTGTTACATGTTTGTTCTACATGGTGATTGGTTTGTTACATGTCTGTTCTACATGGTGATTGGTTGGTTACTTGTCTGTCCTTCATGGTTATTGGTTGGTTACATGTCTGTCCTTCATGGTAATTGGTTGGTTACATGTCTGTCCTTCATGGTTATTGGTTGGTTACATGTATGTCCTTCATGGTTATTGGTTGGTTACATGTCTGTCCTTCATGGTTATTGGTTGGTTACATGTCTGTCCTTCATGGTTATTGGTTGGTTACATGTATGTTCTACGTCGTAACTGGTTGGTTACATGTCTGTTCTTCATGGTGATTTGTTGGTTACATGTCTCTTTTACATGGTGATTGCTTGGTTACATGCCTGTTCTAAATGGTGATTTGTTGGTTACATGTCTGCTTCATGGGGATTGGTTGGTTACATGTCTGTTCTACATGGCGATTGTTTGATTACATGCTTTTTTAGTAAATTTTTACATAATGAACCTCGGATGAATGAGAATGCATAATGATTGGTGTAATGATGGTTTACCTAAGAGAAAAACATGAGGTTATATCCCAAATTAAAGGGAGATAACTGCGCAAGAGATTAGTCGTTCTATTGGCTTTTGTCATATAGTCAAACACGAAGCATCGTTGTTTTTCGCATGGACCTTTGTATTTTACTCAACGGGAGTGGCGGTGTCATTTGTGGGACAAGATACATGGTGAATATTCCCTGCGGGATTTTAATAGGCCCGATAAGATCGCCTTCCGCTTAACAGACATGTTTTTACAGGACTTTTTGCTGCATGAAACTTCTCCGACCAAAGAGATTTTTACAACTTGCTTGGCCTGCTTCAACATAATTTGCGGTTTGTCTAATTCCCCTGGGTCTGTCCACTGTCCCCGTTGGAGGCAAAACATTGATAGGTCTACCTCATACTAATAATCTCAAATCAGGCTTTGCTTTTGTTTTTATTATTTTCATTGTATAAAATACGAGTCAAATACAGTCAATTTTGATTACATGAATAATACATAATGTTACGATTGTCACTTCACATGTATACATGTATATATATAAATGCAGTAATGGATACACATATATTCGGGTTCATATGTATGTAATTTTTCAGATAAATGCTTGTACTTAACATACACTTTTTCTCAAAAAACCCAACTGAAATCATTCAAACAAATAATTAAAAAAGAAGCTAACGATTTGTTTCGAAGTTTAAAGATGATTTCATAATGGCAAGATAATTGTGAACTGTTTTTAAATGAGTATTAAATACATGATATGCTAGATAAATGAACTATTATATATAAATGTAACATATATTTCATGACCGTAAAAGGTAAAATATTTATCATACTACAAATTACCACGCACAAGTCTGTTAACATAATAATCGGTTAAAGTCAATTAAAAGATATGGAGTAATGGTTCGATTCCGAAATGACGTCGATCATCTTTTTTGTTGATGATACGGAGTTACAGAGTTCGTTTCCGACATGTTTGAGTTTTTAAAAATTCAGAATAAAGATTCTTATGTAGCTGTTTATCATTTATATGAGGAGTAAATTATTGCATAGCTATAGTCATTGGTTTGTTGACCATTTCCGTTTCGTTGCGGATCATTGGTTGTAAAGAAGTCGTTTTGTTTCGTTGTTGATGATAAGGAGTTTAGGAAGTCATTTCCGACTTTAACGCGTAGTTTTGTATCGAGTCAGATTGCAGACTTATTCATATGCATAGTGTTGGTCATTTAAAGATCATAATGAGTTAAGTATCTAGTCGCTGAGCATGCGCAGTTTCGTGTCGTTGCCCTCCTCAATGGCTTCTTCCTCGTTGCTAGGGAACCCCTGCCCCTCGACAATGAAGAACTCCCTGTCATCAAACATTTGCTTTCCATCCACGTTGTCAAAGCATGGCATTCTAAGCAGGAGACCTGAAAATCATGTGTTTTCATAAGTATTACTGGGAATAAACGACAAAAGTTCTAGACGGATAAGCGTTTACATGGCTATAAACAATAAAATATATTTTCTCTTAATAAATATAATGAGTTCAACTCGAACAATTTTGAAACATTTAACATTCTTTGTTGCATTCTGTTATAAAGCAAAGATGATGATCTACTTCAGAAGACAAGGGAAATAAAAGCGTATATAAGGAAGTGTTTCTCTTACATATATCTTTATTACCTCCCCTCTCCTACGACCAAAACGTTCTACAACACCAATGAATATTCCACCTGTTATATTAAATACTAAGGGCAAAGAATTGGTACCCGCCCTGGATGAGGTTCAACCAACTCCCTACTTCTTATCTCCCCCTTTCCCCACTTGTACTACACACGCGCATACCTGTGTATCGAAGACGCGTGTGATGACGACAACCATCATATATCATATCAATGTTGAGCCGTGCGCCCCCCCCACCCAGCCCCAAACATAAATATGTTTTATAATACCTGTGAGAGCTCCGCCCACTATTGCGATGACAAGTGTGATAACGAGGGCGAGCATCTGGTACCCTCCCTGTGTGGTGCTGGACCGTCCCGGCCCCGGAGCTGTAACGCTAAAATTAGCCACCGCTGATGCGTACTCGGTCGAATTTTCCATCGGAATCATTAGAGGGAATATCTCGTACACGCTGAAAAGTTATATCAAGTAAAATTGTTTGTCTGAGTGTAAGCAGAGAGAGCACTAAAAGCTTAGGAGTGAAGTTTTCACTTTGGGTGTTCAAGGTGTTCATTTACACTGAAACAAGTCCCCTTTTTCATTGTAAGCCTAAAAGGATACATAATATAAATGGTCGTACTTTTTTCAAATGCGCGTCAATTATTTGAGAACTAACGTCATTTAGGAAATGATGCCATTGAAATTGAGTCCCAGCTCTGTGTGCGCATACGTTTGATTTGAAAGGGAGAGCGGAATTAATTTTCAAAACAATAAATAATATCAAACTGAAATTTCACTAATAAATCTCTTTTAACCCAAGAAAAGCAAACAAGTTAAACATATTGAACGTTTGTTTTTATTTCCCGTTTAGTACACTGCTCTGCTTGTCATAATATCGTGCAAGAATCATCGCGTATGCAAATCAAACATAAATTCAGGAACATGAGGCAATACCGCCAATACGTAATTGTTTTTGATGCGGCTTTAGTGAAAAGCAAACTATTGTTTGCTTACACGGGAAGAAATTATAAGAGCAGAGCAACTCAACATTTGTTGCAAAAACAACACAGCCATACACAAGCCCCTCACCTCTCTCCCCAGCCGTCCGTGGAGGCCATGGCGGCCATGATGGCACCAACGAGGCCCGCCAGGATCCCCGGCATCCCGTGCAGGTTGTTCACACCGCAAGTGTCGTGAATTTTCAGTTTGCTGTGAAGCACTGGCTGCAATCGTACACATGTGTTTATTAGTAAAACCGAAAATACAAACGGTGTATATTTAAACCCTGACATAACTAAAACATCGATATAACAGATTTCGATATAGCGAGTTTTTACTATACTGTTTATTAGCATCAAAATTTGACATAACGGTCTATGTGACAATGAATTTCAATTTCGAAATAGCGAGTTTAGACTGTATGTCTTACAAGACGTTGATCAAACGCTCACCTTCTCTTGCCATTCAAAAAGGGACACAACTCAACAATTTATTAAAGTTATGAGCATGTGCGAATTTCTCTGGAAACAATACCTTCCAGGTTTCATTTCCACTAACGGGTCCAAAAAATCGTCAAAGTTTAATTTATTTTAATAATGGAGAAATGAAATAATACAGTAAGCCCAAAATGCACGATTTTGGACCAGAAACTGTTACCCCTGCCAACAGTCTAAACTAAATAAATTTAAGTTCTAAGGGAGGGTGAAAGTCAAATCTTGGATCCGCCCCTGATTTCAATGTGTTCTTAAGTTATGGCCTAGGTAAAAGCATTTTCACTTCACCGACAACGACACCAAAGGTATGACAATAACTCACTTATTTCTTTTTATATTGTACATACTGTTTGCCCATATTTATATCGTAATTAAATGTAAAAAGGTATATTTTGCGATGTATTTTGAAAACTCGTGTACGTACCGTCAAATACTGGTATCCTACGACAGAGATTGTTCCGGCGATACATCCTATTAGCATGGCTACCCAGGGCTGCAGGGGCATGTTGGCAGACGTCCCTAAAGCCACACCGCCCGCAAGAGTCGCGTTCTGCACGTGTACCTTTGGATAGAGTAAGATGTTGTGAGTTAATGGAGTACAAACAAAATCACAAAATGCAGCATTTTTTTCGGCGACAACCTCCCTGTGATTTTTAGTAATTATGTCAATTTTCTTTGAACTTGTACGATGGCTTTACTCGGATATGAATCATGGGAGTAGAGTGAAAGACAGGCCCCCCTCCCCAACCAAATCACCATATGGTGGGATAGGCGGAAATGAGAGAAAAGAAGTTAAGCAAACAATGGTAGGAGAATTTTGTCTGGGGGAGGAGCCCATTATTTCGTTGAAAATGAGTATTGTGCAAGACTTGTGTTCTTTTCGGGAGAAAACGAAGGAAATCCGTCTGAGAGATCATATACCATACACTGTATTCACAACGTGAACGGAGCAATTTTGGCACTGGTATTGGTAATATAATATGGGCGTACAATTACACACATACGTATATAGACCGTTTGCCAACCAAAGGACGATATTCTTTAGTTCAAAAGCTTTATTGGTATTTTAACACAATTCTATACGAAAGTTCTTACCATATTTAATTTTCCCCTCTTGTCCACGAGTTGTGACAGAGCGAATGTGACCACCGTACAGGCGGCGAGGGACAAGTAGGTGTTGATCAGCGCCCTCTGTTGTTCGTCCCCGTCAGCTGCCCCGCCGTTAAAACTCGGCCAGAAAATCCATAGAAACACCGTTCCTAATAACAAAAGAGACCATTACGTGAGGTGCTGTTATGACATATTCCGTTAAATTTAGTTTGGTACCCTCATTCTTCTTCTTCTAAAAGTTAATAAATCTTAAGTGGTTGTCCGGTTAGCGCAGTGGCTAGCGCACTCGTCTCTCACCTAGCCGACCCGGGTTCGATTCCTGGCTTGAGCGCATGTGAGTTGGTTTGTGGTCACCAAGCCAGACAAGTGGGTTTTCTCCTGGTTCTCCGGTTTCCCCCACAAAACAGAACCACGTAAAATAGTGCGAACATTTATAATGTTGTAATAACTTGTTTCACAATCGTTGTAAAATAAGTTTAAATTAAAGTTTTAGTATACAAGAGACAGCAAAATATCAAGGACTATTTTTACCTTGAATCCGTATAGTTTTAAGCAATGGATGAAAACATTGATATGTATGTCGATGTGATAATGTATATCATAATAATATACTATTTGTAAACATTTTATGATTATATCAAATTCGGGCCTCACCGATCATGGAAAAAATGTCCGAGTGGTATACGGAGCCCTCTGACCGGGCCTCGTCGTATTTGTCATTGTACAGCACCCGGGCCACCGCCAGACCGAAGTACGCCCCGAATGCATGGATATACATAGATTCACCGATATCTACCGCCTGAAAGGGTGAAGGCCATTATCAGACAAGGTCAATTTAACACAAGGTTAGCGGACATAACAGATTTGCATATGTGTACATCTTGATGCCAACCGCCTGAAAGTGTAATGGCTATTGAAAGTTTACATGATAAGGCGACTAGAAATGAATAGCTTGATCTTCATCGCCCCCTCTTTATACAGCCGCCCGTTAAATTTTATTGACTCAAATAAAAAAGTTGAACTAGTTGAACTAGTAATTTGCGTATCGGTCCGGTACTTTCCGGGAACGGCGTTTATTCATGCCTGCGGTGTCGATGTATAAAATTCACAAGTAAAAAGGAGAATTGTTACGATCCTGTTCATGGTTCATGTAGAAACTCATGTTTAAGGTCCCCTCTGAAATTAGAATGACCATGTAGGTTACAGGTCCAGCCCAGGGAATTGCCGTTAGAGGGGGCGTGCTTCAGGTGCGCACCTTGTCGCGTTTACCCCCTTCCACAGAAACCCAAATGCTATAAACATGGTCAGGGGATGTGTGTACCCTTTTCCATGATCGTTTGACTAATTTAAGTATTAATCGTGCATTTGGGTGTTTTCCCTTTGTTTTCTGACCATGTGCCCCTTAGTGGGTTAACTAATGTTAAACATTCGACCGAGTTCTGCCAGTAGCATATACAATATGAAGGTAAAAATAATCATTGTTCCCTGCAGGACGTTAATCGGGCACAAGGTGTGGATAAATTATTTAGCTGTTTAATAAATGGGTATTTCACTTTTTATGCAAATATAAGTTACATAGGTTTTCAATTAAACGTATCTGATAAAAAAATACCCATTGACATAACTTTGGGACACATAATAACATATACGACCTGGGACCAGTAATCTTACTCCCAGATACGACCAACAAAAAATTAACGAGGGATTCGGTGAATGTTATATGTTGGGAGAAAACATATCATTTCACGGTAAGTAAGGCAAACATCTAAAATTACCAATTTATAATTGAAATTATTAGTAATAATTGGAGTGCAGATATTATCAAGAAATCATTTTTCCATTTTGATTATTTTTTCGATCAAAAACCAAAATGGCGACATGCATGATCTCAACTCATTCGGAAGTCCTCAACCATTTACCATCGAAACAACGGTTGTTTTCGAAGGAAAATGGCCGAGTTGTTCCGAATGGCTCTCTACGCTTATATTGCTCGCTTATTTCTCGTGTTTTTTTTTTATTTAAAGCATGAGGGTATGACCCTTTTTACTGACCCCGAATATATCTAGCCCAATCCACTCGTTGATTTGCGCGAGCACCACTTCTATTAAAGCCATAACGATAAGTTGGATGGGACTGGCTTTACCAAGGACGGCTCCGAATGAGATCAATACGGTAGCAGCTGCGAAATCAGCTGACAGCATCCTGCAAACGATAAGATAAAAAAAATAACTAAATAACAGGACTTGGTACAACATTATCAGGGGCGGATCCAGGATTCGACATTAGAGGTGGCGTAACTAAGGGGCGTAACCTTTTGACTTACGCCCCTCCCGCAGAATCGAAATTTATTTGTTGGCAGGGGGGGGGGGGTATGGAGGTTCTTCCCCAAGGAAATTCCAACAATTTCTAATCCGAAATAGTGCATTTTAGGCGTATTTTATAACTTTTATTCTACTTGTATATCTACACGATTTTAGGGGGAGGGAGCGCCGGTCCCTCCGTTAGTAAACATTGATTTAAGTATGTGTGCCGTGTTACAGTAAGTGTCTACGTATGGCCAACATTTAAGTTTATGTCCAACGACAATACCGATGACGGCGACAACATTACTATGGAACTACTTCGAATTCCGTAAAACAGACGAGCTACAACACACATCTCGAATACGTACTCTCCAAGGTATATTGGGAACTTAGCGTGCCCATGACCGTGGGCAACGCTGTGTATAATGCCCCGTACGATAAACGCCCACTGAATAACGAAGGCGGCTATAAGCAGGTTGATGGAGACTGCGCCGAAACCGTAACGCTTGAGGAACGTCATCAGGAACCCGAAACCGATGAAGATCATCACGTGAACATCCTGGAAATCTGAAATGACGACGGCATAACAATGTCATTTTGATTATAATTCTGATGTTTGAATGTATGAGATTTACTATAATGTACTATTATTTGTAACAGAACGCAGTTGAGGTAATTAAATGTACGTATCCATCTTCCGCAGGGACGGATTTGGCATTAGAGGTAGCATTCGGAACTTCTCGGCCATTTTTATCGAAAACTATTTCGATAAAAATGGCCGAGGAGTTCCGAATGTAGAGCCTATATAGAGATAGTGCACATACAGCGGGGCTTCAAGTTTGGACACGCTCCCTCTCCCAACAGAACTGAAATATGTATGGCTTACTGACTGCATGTGGTTAGGTCTGTAGGGACTCTCTAAGATAATTTGGGCTGTTTTAGTTTCCCAAACCCCACCCCTTTCCACTTAATTTTGTAAGTGCATGTTTTATCATGCTTTTGGTGACTATCTATTAAGGGTTATGCAAATTATGCTTTTAACGAGGACGACCTTGTATTGATGTTAAAAAATTGGGCATGATAGTAAAAGATTTCTTTTAAATAAAAAAAAAAAAAAAAAAAAAAACAGGTTAAATTTCAAGAAAATTTACATAGTTTTAACACTAAAGATATTAAAATATGCAAGCAAATGATCCAGTTGAAGCACGTGAATACTCTTGTTGGAAACTAGAGGGAATTTAAAATATTCGAAACAAAATGAAAAATAATTACTTGAGGCTCTATGAATACGGCCTCTGGTAAAACCAAATGTAACTGGGTAGCCCATATGTAGCTGTACTTATATTGGGGAGGTTGCCAAACACCCAGTGTACGTGTACCTTTTACACGTAGCTTCACTTACATGGGTTGTGTGTGTAAGTTTCTTTATACTCGCACTCGGACAAGGCCAATAATCAACGAGTGCTCCGATAGAATTGTTAGTCATATAAGGGTTTTGGGGCATAGTGCGCAGACAGTATGTAACCCCTGATAGAGCTACTCTGGGTCTTTAACCTGTGCCAGAGTATAGCACTGTCACACGGATCCCCCATTTAACGACTCTCCCGGAAGACGATTTTTATTTTAGTCATGCGGCGAACCAGCGACCCCTGGATTGACAGTTAAGTGTGTTACCACTGGACCATGGATCCGCCTAACACTTATAGTCGTCTGATGCTCGCATTAATCACATTCCCCGTGATATCTTTCATGTCATTCTAAATGTGTACAATGTACACATACAAATGTACCTGTATAATGTAGTACACAAAAAATAGCACATCCGCATGTACACGTATCAGTACTAAAAGAAGTTCATAACCTCTCTATCGCCTTGCCTATAGCGACCCAGAAGAGAGTCTACTTATTTTATGCATGGGTCGAAGGTTCGTGGGCTCGTTGGGTCGAGGGTTCGTTGGTTCATGCGCTGGTTTGGGTCTAGTGATCGTGGGGTCATGGGTCGAGGGTTTGTAAGGGTTTTTAAAAGCGTAGGTTCGAGGGTTCGTGGGGTCGAGGGTTCGTAGATATGCTAGCAATATGTATAGTCCGTTACATGAGGGTATCCGATGTTAAATAAGATTTTCGTTTTAAAGGGAGTAGACACCCGATGGTCCTAAAATCGGCAAAACAATGTTTCCTCAAAACAAGCTTAGAATTGTCAATACGAGCTAGTTTGAGGCCGATAATACACCACTTTACATGATTAAAATAATATTTTGTCGCTTTCTCACAACGATATCAATTGAATGTATATTTCTGACAATTTTCTGTTTTTCTTGCAATTGTATCATCTGGTGTCTAGTCCCTTTAATATGTCATTGGCTATAATGTTATAGTGTGATGCCTGATGCCACCATATTATTGTACATCGGATGTCTTCAACACATTTCGTGGATTAGGTTATACCAATTATTTGAATCGTTACCTTAGCATTTTATGATATACACACTTGTGAAATTCTATAAGAATTCGGTCAATCCGGACATGTACCTTTACGAACTTGACATGCTGAGTAAAAGATGTAGCAAAAAATGACAAATGGTGGATTTATGATGGGGTGATTCTGAAACTCTACACGGGGTATGATATTTCAGAAGGTTTACCATTCATAAAGAAAATTTGACTAACTTAAGAATACTTAAGTTTGTTTTCGCCAGAGAGTTGACATGATATCCATAGTAAGCAATCTCGCAAATAAATGCTTTAAAAAGCTTTCCTTGTATAATAGAAAATTTGCTTTAAACACTCGGAGCTCCTCGGCCATTTTCTATCGAAATTAACCTCGGATATATATGAACGGTTTACAATGTCAGAAATATTTACACTTTAACTACGCTGCAAGTAGATCGGCTAGTATTTTCAATTGATTAGTTAAACTTAATGACTTAACTCTTGGGAATCTTTATAATGTTTGCCATTATACACTGCTCTGGCTGAGGAGTTCCGAATGTGTTTTAAAGTGTGACGAATCTATCCTGAAATCTAAGTGTATATTCATTGGCTATGACTGAAACATTCCAACTGAATACAGCATCATTTACAAGAATGAAGTAGTTTGAATAAAAATTGCAATTTGATCCGCGTTATTGTCGTAAACAGGTCAACAAGCAGGCAACATTTTGTTTGTTAAATTGAAAGCTTAAATATGTCAAGGATTGTAACCCCACGCTGGGGCTCGGGTTTCAAGCAACCTTTATGACAGCACAAAACCTAGATGTTTACCTCGGCTATGAGGAATGGAATAATGATATCAATTATAATAGTATGGCGCTTGTTTATTTTCGTAAATTGCAAGTTGAAAAATGAGTGGGGAAAAATTAAACAGCCAGTTTTGTGGCATTGACCTTTTAAAGGGGCTATACACCGTATGATGAAATAGTGGGAAAAAGAAGAAAAATGTCGAAAATTACCATAAACTTGGTTTCGATGTGTACAATGCATTGAAACCAACTAACTGAAGTACCACATAGTTAATTTATTTTTCGCAGTTGTTTTCGTATTTTTTTCCATTAAAAAAGATTACTAGGTATGTATACCTTGTATAATTCATTCTTGTGTGTGATTGGCTACTTTGTCGGCCATGACCCAGTCCTTGGAGCAGATAAGTAAGCATAACGACGAATTTTTGTAACATCAGATATTTTTTCCTCATTTGATTATGTGTTTTGAACATTTTCCAACGGTGTTGCGGAGAAGAAATTAGCATGTACACATGGTCAGATATCGACATGTATGGTTCAGTGCTCAAAATAAGTGTACTATGTTGTATTTTTCCTTTAAATTGTTTGTATGTGATTGTCACAGAAAATTAAAGAATTTAATGCATTTTATATGGTAAGCTTTTCATCAAATGCAATAAGTTCACATAAAGTTAAAGTTTTGTCCGGTATGTATGTAAATGTATTGTATCAACATATTGGCCGGTCAGAACTATTTCATGCTTTTGCTATAAAAAAAAGTAGTTAAAAAGTGTCAAAATTCAAACTCTTATTTCGATGGTCAAACATATATTTCAATAATAACAGGGACAAATAAAATAAGCAATAGTTGTGACAGAGGGATATTGTTTATATTGGAAATAATCACCCTAATAATACCCTCCGGACTGCCTAGATAGTAAATTAGATAGTATGTTTTTTAAGATAGAAATGTCATCACAATTATGTCATTCTGTATGTGGCGAATTAAAGTGACACTCTTATTCAAAATCAATACATACACATGTCTAACAAACATACATTTTGTCTGATAAGCCTTGAACTACTTACTAAATAATGTATTTATGTAAAATATAAATTACTAGTAAAACGATTGTAACCCTAGAGTATTTAATAGTAGAATGCGCAATAGAATTGGTGAATGCTAAAAGATTTACTGTGGTTCATAGTCTCATAAGGAAGAAATTCCATGTTTTATGTTCATTTCTGTAAAATTAAACTTGGTATTCTTCATAAGAACCATTGTTTTCGACATCTATTAATCTTTTTGGAATATTAAAACAATATCATTAATTGTGGTAAATCTAATTTAGGAGTAAGAGTGCATTTTTAAACCATGCGAATAGTTCATTTGTTGTTGTTGTTTTTGCTTTTCCCCTACTTTATACACTTTATGTGTTAAAAATTGTATGATGATGATGATGATAATGATGATGATGATGATGATGATGATGATGATGATGATGATGATGATGATGATGATGATGATGATGATGATGATGATGATGATGATGATGCATGTATATGTCATGTTCTCATTTATGGCAGCTTTGTGCAGTCTTTCAATGACTGATAATCCTACTATTTTTGTTTGATTTATTTAAAAACGCCTGTAAAACACAGCATGGCTCTGCCACCATTTAAAATGCACTGTTCTTTTTTCACGCAGCTCTTTAGTGGCAACTGATATTCTACTTTTGTAAAAATTACATAATACATTATGTAAATGATGTTCGCAAATGTGAAACATCATGGTATTTAAATATTAATATACAATGCAGTTTGACAGATAGAGGTCGATCATAAAAATTCTTTGAATGTCATTAAAAATGTCGACCTTGAATATAAAAATAGACACAGTGTAAACCAAATGTTACTGTGCACAGTGTACCAATTACGTTTTGCATCGAATTAACACAGATGACCGTGGCGGGGCTAGATATATAGCTCACTCGAGTTCCTTTAATTGATAATTTATGAAAGGAAATTAAGTGAGCTATATATCTTATATATTAGCTCTACCTGACAATGGCCAAATAATATCAATACAGTGTTTAAAGCTGCACACACACAGATTGAACGTTTTGACAACTTTTTTATTTGTTGTCTTGCAACGAGCCATTCAACATTCAGCTCGACATTCAAGCTTCACATTGGGGCTTTAGCATTTTTTTATTATCGAGCTGATCTTCGAGCTGAACAAAAAACTAGATAAGACATTGAGACTCCGACATTTTGAATGTCGAGCTTAATGTCCAGCTGAATGACGAACCAGCTGGACATTGGGACATTGACATTTTGAATGTCGAGCTTAAAGTCAAGCTGTGTCACGAACCAGCTGGACATTGACATTTTGATTGTTGAGCTTAACGTCCAGCTGAGTGACAGACCAGCAGGGCTTTGGTACTTTGAATATATACTTAACGTGTAGCTGAGCCACGAACGTGCTCGACATTGGGACTTTGGCATTTTGAATATATACTTAACGTGTAGCTGAGTCACGAACGTGCTCGACATTGGGGCTTTGGCATTTTGAATATATACTTAACGTGTACCTGAGTCACGAACGTGCTCGACATTGGGACTTTGGCATTTTGAATATATACTTAACGTGTACCTGAGTCACGAACGTGCTCGACATTGGGACTTTGGCATTTTGAATATATACTTAACGTGTAGCTGAGTCACGAACGTGCTCGACATTGGGACTTTGGCATTTTGAATATATACTTAACGTGTACCTGAGTCACGAACGTGCTCGACATTTGGGCTTTGGCATTTTGAATATATGCTTAACGTGTAGCTGAGTCACGAACGTGCTCGACATTGGGACTTTGGCATTTTGAATATATACTTAACGTGTACCTGAGTCACGAACGTGCTCGACATTTGGGCTTTGGCATTTTGAATATATGCTTAACGTGTACCTGAGTCACGAACGAGCTCGACATTGGGGCTTTGGCACTTTGAATATATACTCAACGTGTAGCTGAGTCACGAACGAGCTCGACATTGGGGCTTTGGCATTTTGAATATATACTTAACGTGTAGCTGAGTCACGAACGTGCTCGACATTGGGACTTTGGCATTTTGAATATATACTTAACGTGTAGCTGTGTCACGAACGTGCTCGACATTGGGACTTTGGCATTTTGAATATATGCTTAACGTGTACCTGAGTCACGAACGAGCTCGACATTGGGACTTTGGCATTTTGAATATATACTTAACGTGTACCTGAGTCACGAACGAGCTCGACATTGGGGCTTTGGCATTTTGAATATAAACTTTACGTGTAGCTGAGTTACGAACGTGCTCGACATTGGGGCTTTGGCATTTTGAATATATACTTAACGTGTAGCTGAGTCACGAACGAGCTCGACATTGGGACTTTGGCATTTTGAATATATACTTAACGTGTAGCTGAGTCACGAACGTGCTCGACATTGGGGCTTTGGTACTTTGAATATATACTTAACGTGTAGCTGAGTCACGAACGTGCTCGACATTGGGGCTTTGGTACTTTGAATATATACTTAACGTGTAGCTGAGTCACGAACGTGCTCGACATTGGGACTTTGGCATTTTGAATATATACTTAACGTGTAGCTGAGTCACGAACGAGCTCGACATTGGGGCTTTGGCATTTTGAATATATACTTAACGTGTAGCTGAGTCACGAACGAGCTCGACATTGGGGCTTTGGCATTTTGAATATATACTTAACGTGTAGCTGAGTCACGAACGAGCTCGACATTGGGGCTTTGGCATTTTGAATATATACTTAACGTGTAGCTGAGTCACGAACGAGCTCGACATTGGGGCTTTGGTACTTTGAATATATACTTAACGTGTAGCTGAGTCACGAACGTGCTCGACATTGGGACTTTGGCATTTTGAATATATACTTAACGTGTAGCTGAGTCACGAACGAGCTCGACATTGGGACTTTGGCATTTTGAATATATACTTAACGTGTAGCTGAGTCACGAACGAGCTCGACATTGGGGCTTTGGCATTTTGAATATATACTTAACGTGTAGCTGAGTCACGAACGTGCTCGACATTGGGGCTTTGGCATTTTGAATATATACTTAACGTGTAGCTGAGTCACGAACGAGCTCGACATTGGGACTTTGGCATTTTGAATATATACTTAACGTGTACCTGAGTCACGAACGAGCTCGACATTGGGACTTTGGCATTTTGAATATATACTTAACGTGTAGCTGAGTCACGAACGTGCTCGACATTGGGGCTTTGGCATTTTGAATATATACTTAACGTGTACCTGAGTCACGAACGAGCTCGACATTGGGGCTTTGGCATTTTGAATATATGCTTAACGTGTACCTGAGTCACGAACGAGCTCGACATTGGGGCTTTGGCACTTTGAATATATACTCAACGTGTAGCTGAGTCACGAACGAGCTCGACATTGGGGCTTTGGCATTTTGAATATATACTTAACGTGTAGCTGAGTCACGAACGTGCTCGACATTGGGACTTTGGCATTTTGAATATATACTTAACGTGTACCTGAGTCACGAACGAGCTCGACATTGGGACTTTGGCATTTTGAATATATACTTAACGTGTACCTGAGTCACGAACGAGCTCGACATTGGGGCTTTGGCATTTTGAATATATACTTAACGTGTAGCTGAGTCACGAACGAGCTCGACATTGGGGCTTTGGTACTTTGAATATATACTTAACGTGTACCTGAGTCACGAACGAGCTCGACATTGGGGCTTTGGCATTTTGAATATATGCTTAACGTGTAGCTGAGTCACGAACGAGCTCGACATTGGGGCTTTGGCATTTTGAATGTCATGCTTAACATCCAGCTGAGTGACAAACCCGCTCGACATTGGAACTTTTGCATTTTGAATGTCGAGCTTAACGTCCAGCTGAGTGACAAACCCGCTCGACATCGGGACTTTGGCGTTTTGAATGTCGAACTTAACGTCCAGCTGAGTGACAAACCCGCTCGACATCGGGACTTTGGCATTTTGAATGTCGAACTTAACGTCCAGCTGAGTGACAAACCCTCTCGACATCGGGACTTTGGCGTTTTGAATGTCGAGCTTAACGTCCAGCTGAGTGACAAACCCGCTCGACATCGGGACTTTAGCATTTTGAATGTCGAACTTAACGTCCAGCTGAGTGATAAACCCGCTGGACATCGGGACTTAGGCATTTTGAAAGTCGAACTTAACGTTCAGCTGAGTGACAAACCCGCTGGACATCGGGACTTAGGCATTTTGAATGTCGAGCTTAACGTCCAGCTGAGTGACAAACCGCTTGACATCGGGACTTTGGCGTTTTGAATGTCGAGCTTAACGTCCAGCTGAGTGACAAACCGCTTGACATCGGGACTTTGGCGTTTTGAATGTCGAGCTTAACATCCAGCTGAGTGACAAACCCGCTGGACATCGGGAATTTGGCATTTTGAATGTCGAGCTTTACATCCAGCTGATTGACAAACCCGCTCGACATCGGAACTTTGGCATTTTGATTGTCAAGATTAACGTTCAGCTGAGTGACAAACCCGCTGGACATCGGGACTTTGGCATTTTGATTGTCAAGATTAACGTTCAGCTGAGTGACAATCCCGCTGGACATCGGCACTTTGGCATTTTGATTGTCAAGATTAACGTTCAGCTGAGTGACAAACCCGCTGGACGTCGGGACTTTGGCATTTTGATTGTCAAGATTAACGTTCAGCTGATTGACAGACCCGCTGGACATCGGGACTTTGGCATTTTGATTGTCAAGATTAACGTTCAGCTGATTGACAGACCCGCTGGACATCGGGACTTTGGCATTTTGATTGTCAAGATTAACGTTCAGCTGAGTGACAAACCCGCTGGACATCGGGACTTTGGCATTTTGACTGTCAAGATTAACGTTCAGCTGATTGACAAACCCGCTGGACATCGGTACTTTGGCATTTTGATTGTCAAGATTAACGTTCAGCTGAGTGACAAACCCGCTGGACATCGGCACTTTGGCATTTTGAATGTCGAGCTTTAATGTCCAGCTGAGTGACAAACCCGCTGGACATCGGCACTTTGGCATTTTGAATGTCGAGCTTTAATATCCAGCTGAGTGACAGACCAGCTGGACATTAGAGCTTTGTCATTTTTAATTTCGAACTAAACGTCGAGCTGAATGAAGAACGAGCTCGACATTCGGCCTTGAAGTCGAGCAGCAATGTCGATTACAAAGGATTTGACAACTTCACACACCTAAGCTTAACATTGCATATGTTTTTGTTAAGCTGTTGTTCAAATAGCAATAAGGGTTAAACTTGCTGCTTCTAGTACAAATAAACTGAATATTTTGTCTAAAATTGTTTTATTCAACATTTTTCGTTCCGTTGACATGGTAACCATTTTTAAACATTGAACCAATCTTTTATTCAGACAAATGGACAAACTATTCCAAACATTCACATTCATGCAATTACAATAGAATGTTCATGTTTAAATAAGAATTCCCTATACAGATAATATCCCGCATTGTGACATTTAAATGTGTCACAGCGGGTCAGAATTACCCGCTGGTACTTGAGTTTCTTGCTTGTTCATATAATGAGCTCATTTCTATATTCTTATTTGTTGCATACTAAATTACATTTATACTTGAAATCTTAAAGGGCTGTTCAAAATCGTATTGATGTAATTAATGCGTTCTTAAGAGACTGCTCGCGAATGAAATTAAAATGAGGACCCTGCAATTTCTTATTAAAATTCTTGATACATTGGTAGAAAAAGGAAAGATAGCTGATGCAACAACATACAGTCTAACCCGCTATGTCGAACTCTGTTAGTTCGATGCTCTGCAAGTTATGTCGATTTGTTTCGAATGTATAAGGTTTATTGATGCACTTTTTGTATTTCGGTTATATCGAATGTTCGTTATCTCGAAGTATTTCTCGAAGTCCAAACGTCTTCGAAATGAAGAGTTTCGACTGTATGTCAGCAATGTAATATGGAACGGGCGTTAAACATCTTTTGACAATTGATGGTTCATGTGTAATGCATACTGCCCATTTTTTAGTTTCTGCATACCGCGAAACAACCACTTGCGTACCGATTTCTCATTTAAAATATCTTGAACACTGCGTACCAAAAGGAAGGGTTGGCGGTCCAACTCATTAATCTCATCATGAATTGATTAAACACGCCGTAACTTAGTATAAAACCTTGCTGTTGGAATATAATAAAACTGCAAGGTCATGATAAACTCTTTAAACAAATCTGAAAGTAATTAAACGATATTCGATTGCTCCTTTTAAATTAGGCGTATTATCTAATTCTAGGTGGCCAGTGGTTGTTGGTATTGATAACTTCTGATGTTATCTGAAAAGAACCAAAGACCTAAGCATTGCAGCAAAAAATGCACTTGGTTCACCTGGAATGTATTCAGTGTATACTGATCCTTCTTCAAATAATCAGTTGCTTTTGTCCTTTTCGTATGCTACACTGACATGGGGAGGGGGGGGGGGGAATTTGACGTTAAAACAACACGAAATGTGCACCATCTCCACGATATCTAAACAAACAGGCTTTAAATGTATTGTGGGAGACATCATACAACTAAATTGGTGTATCGTGGTATATTCCATGCATCATCCTACTTTGTCCCGTAGTTTGCAGATATAAACAACCAAACCAACAATATGGCAACAGGTATAGTACTCAACCTTAAGCATAATCGCAAAGAAGATAGAGGAGAGGGGTGGTTTAAGTTACTGAATACAGTGTTGTGCCGTGGGAGAGGGCTGTGGTGATAGGCCAGCTCGACATTTGGACTTAGTCATTTTGAATGCCGAGCTGAATAGTGAGATAAATGACGAACCAGCTTGGCATTGGGACTTTGCCATTTTAAATATAGAGTTGAATAGTGAGATAAATGACGAACCAGCTTGACATCGGGACTTTGCCATTTTAAATATAGAGTTGAATAGTGAGATAAATGACGAACCAGCTTGACATCGGGACTTTGCCATTTTAAATATCGAGCTGAATAGTGAGATAAATGACGAACCAGCTTGACATCGGGACTTTGCCATTTTAAATATCGAGCTGAATAGTGAGATAAATGACGAACCAGCTTGACATCGGGACTTTGCCATTTTAAATATCGAGCTGAATAGTGAGATAAATGACGAACCAGCTTGACATCGGGACTTTGCCATTTTAAATATAGAGCTGAATAGTGAGGTAAATGACGAACCAGCTTGACATTGGGACTTTGCCATTTTAAATATCGAGCTGAATAGTGAGATAAATGACGAATCAGCTTGACATCGGGACTTTGACATTTTAAATATCGAGCTGAATAGTGAGATAAATGACGAACCAGCTTGACATCGGGACTTTGACATTTTAAATATCGAGCTGAATAGTGAGATAAATGACGAACCAGCTTGACATCGGGACTTTGCCATTTGAAATATCGAGCTGAATAGTGAGATAAATGACGAACCAGCTTGACATCGGGACTTTGCCATTTGAAATATCGAGCTGAATAGTGAGATAAATGACGAACCAGCTTGACATCGGGACTTTGCCATTTTAAATATAGAGCTGAATAGTGAGATAAATGACGAACCAGCTTGACATCGGGACTTTGCCATTTTAAATATCGAGTTGAATAGTGTGATAAATGACGAACCAGCTTGACATCGGGACTTTGCCATTTTAAATATAGAGCTCAATAGTGAGATAAATGACGAACCAGCTTGAATCGGGACTTTGCCATTTTAAATATAGAGCTGAATAGTGAGATAAATGACGAACCAGCTTGACATTGGGACTTTGCCATTTTAAATATCGAGCTGAATAGTGAGATAAATGACGAACCAGCTTGACATCGGGACTTTGCCATTTTAAATATCGAGCTTAATGTCAAGCTAATTATTGACAAACACTCATCTCTGAAATGCAATAAATAACACCATGCCCCAATTTCTTGAAAGTTCTTAAGTCCCTTATTACAGGATAAATCTCACTATTTCTCTTTGTCTATAATTTGCATAATACTGACTTCATTAAGAGTTATTTAACCTAAGATGGGAATTTCTTTTATGAATATCGAAATGACCATATTTCATTTACCAAAATCACATTTAATAATGTGTTCTGTCGATTTGAAATAAGCTTCTTAAGTCTGTTAAGAGAAATTGGGGCCATGTGTCAGCAATGTAATATCTGACGGGTGTTTAACCCTCCCCCTCCCCCTCTCCCTTTTATAAATTCCATCATAAAGAATCTTGCATAACAAACATATTTTAACAGGTCTGAGGTCATGTGTGCTGCATACTGCCCATATTTGACTGTTTTCGTACCGCGTACACAAATCTGCGTGCCGAATATTATTTAAAAATCCATTGAAAACCGCACACCAACAGATTGGCGTGGCGGTGAGACTCATTAATCTCCTCATGAATGGATTAAACACGCGATAACTTAGTATAAAAACTAGTTTCTGGAATACAATAAATTTCCTAGGTCATGATAAACTGCTTAAACAAATCTGAAAGTGAACGGCATTTGATTGCTCCCTTCAAATAAGGTGCATAATCTAGTGAAAGTCAACGCCAGTGCCAATTGGTATTGATTACGTCTGATGTTATCTGATAAGAACCATAGATCATTGCAACCGAAAATGAAATTGTAAACCTGGATTTTATGAAGTGTATTCACTTTCAAATAATCAATTGCCTGTGTCCTTTTTTGTATGCTTCATTGGTGGGTCGAGGATTTCACGTTAGAGCAACACAAAGTTGTGCCGCCTCTCCCCCGATACGGAAGTGTATACGCTTTAATTGTTCAGTGAGGGAGATGAAATACAACGGAAGTGGCCCATTTTGGTGTATTCAATGCATCATCCGACTTTGTCCCCTAGTTTACAAACAACTAAACCAACATTTTGGCCATATATATACTATTTATCCTAAAGTATGTTCCCAAAGAGAATTGAGGAGGGGGTGGGGCAAGATATTAAATATTGTGTTCTGCTGTGGGACAGGGTTGGGGAGATTATAACAATGGGTGGTACAAATATGGGGGATTACTTTTGGGAGATGTTTGGTGATATAGGCAGTGAAAGAGGGGAGATAATAACAATAGAGGGTTAACTTAAAGAGTGAATCATCATCATCATCATCATCATCATCATCATCATCATCATCATCATCATCATCATCATCATCATCATCATCATCATCATCCTGCAACAACAACACCTCACATAAACGCTACACAATTACCTTATATCAAAGTTCATGTAAGTGTTTCATTAAATTGTATGATGCAAACTTGTTTCCCTATATTTTTTGCATAACTCGACACAGCGTCTTTTCAGGTCAACAATGAACATTGCCTTTTATAAGTTTGTTAACCCCTTAACGCTATGGCTTGTGAAATTGTGTGACTATCCTATACAATTTATGCACACAATCTTGATAAAGCCAAAAATAAACGGTTTGCTTGTGGTTCCGATTACTTCCTTTTTAGAAGGAAAATAATTAATACATATGTGTGTATTTTCTGTAGTATGCACTTTTTTGGATACTAACGCCCCCTGTAGAAAAGGGAAGGAAAGAAATTGCCGCGGCAGACAGCCTAATGTTTTTAGTCGAGCCGATTTGAATGAATCAGGCGGGTAACCGCAAACAAATATTTTCTTTATTGATGGCCTTAAGTAATTTTTATGAGCTAAAGTGACAAATATTATAAAGCGAGTCATGACTCTTCAGTAGGAAACTACATTTTATGCGCTGCATGTATTTATGGGACACGACTTACTTTGTGAAAACTATTTCCATTTGATTATAATGTTTGTTTTAATTTCTTTATACTAACTATGATATATACATGTTAAATTTGTTGATGAACTCATTGTTAAAGTTTCATACATACAATAGACGTACTATTGATATAAATACACTCACTCCATGGAAACATGCTTTCATGATCCTCATCAAATTACATGTTTTAAAAAAAAAAGATTTTAATCAGTTTCTTTAAAGTTGAACTCTCACAGTTTGAACGTTTTGACATTTTTTTTTAAATGTTGTCTTGAAACGAGCCAATTTTTGCGAAAATGCATGGAGAAAAGAGATATAAGATTGCTGCCAAAAATCAGATCGCATGTTTGTATATTTATGTTTAAAAGATAATGTTTTATGCATTTTTCTTAAAGCGTTAGTAACGGTTTTAGCCTCAAATCATTAATTTTCGAACGTTAATATAAAAACTGCAATCTGATATTTTGTCAGCAGTTTTATATCACTGGATTTCAGATATTTACGCAGACATTGGCTCATTCCAAGACAAAAAAAAGTTGTCAAAACGGTTAATCTGAGAGAGTGCAGCTTTAAGTAACACTGCTAAACTTTGGCTTAAGTTCATTAAAAACTGGTTTTTTCTCCACTTTTAATTGCATGGTGGCGAGGCCCTTTGATATGGAATAAATATCGTCGTCAGTTTAACAAACATGGGAATAATAATTATATGATTCATATAATGTTCAACTTGTTTTTAAACATTATTCTCAACTAATCTAAAGTAATATTCATGAATGGCACTATATACAATTGCTTTATGTTAAAAGGTGAACCCTCCTCAATAAATAGGGGATATTTTTACTTTTGCAGAGGACAAATATATGGTGGGGAGGCGAATGGGGCCGAATTTCGGCCCCAAAAAGGCCCGAAAACATAACCACTGTCACTATTCTTATAAAGTATACTTCAGTAACTTTATTACAAGCATACGATTTTGTCGGTGAATTTGCGTATATATAATGACATAAATATTTGTGAAAACCAAACAACATTTTCTTCTACTTAAGTTTAAAATATCGCAATAAATCAGCACCTGATATAATTTCAAAGCTGCTACCCTGTAATAATTATGTAATAAAGCTTGAAACTGATATGTATCCTATTACAGACGCTAACAATTGTTTGCATAAATAATGTTTTCATATTAAACACGTTTCCCTTAAAGTGTACTTTAAGTGAATGAATATCATTGTCAAAGTTGCAAAATTTTAAAACAGCCTTAAGTAAAAATAAGAGTGTGTATATATAAGGAGACAAACAGCGTTATTATTATAAAAAGAACTCGAATATTTCTTGTCGGAATTGAGCGATCTGCTGGTTACGGAAGCTACCAGAATCGAGCGTTACTTAATTACCATTGCTGCCGGAAAACACCGATCCTCAAATTGCCACCGGAATCTTGCGATGAGTTACGAAAGCTACCAGAATCGAGCGTTTCTAAATGAATTAACACTACTGCCGGAAAACAGCGAATTTCAGTTACGATTGCTACCGGAATCGAGCGATTAAATACAAAAGCTACCAGAATCGAGCATACCATTGTTGCCGGAAAACACCGATTCTCAGTTACGATTGCTACCGGAATCTAGCGATGAACTGCGTTTGCTCTTTGAATCGATCAATTTTCAGCTACGAATGCCGCCGGAATCTTACGAGAAGTTATCGAAACCTCTTAAGTAGAACACATTTTAAGAATTTCACTTAACCCTTTCTAAAACATGCGATTTTAAGTTAAATATTTTTTTATTTTGTTTATTGTACAATTTAGCATGCTATTGATGGGCAAAAAGACCGTGATTATGTAAATGTCGTCTACAAATTCTGGTTTCAAGGATGTAGAAAAATATCCAGCTGTTGCATATACTCGTGAACTTGAAAACACATGTCGACCATACATCATACCATACATCATCGCTCTATGCCTGATATTTGCAATCGTTTGCATCCAAAAGGCCAGTTATAAATGCATCTCTCTACTTTAACCTAAATAGAAGCTCCATTACTCTAGCTAGATTCAAACACGCCTTTGTTAAAATGAACAAAACTTGCATTACTGGAGATGGAACTTTTAAATAGCAACTTAAATCAACAAAGAACTAAATGTCTTGCGATTTCTTCTTTTGTTTATGGATTTTGTACCTTTAACAGAAAACTGACTAAGTATTAAATCAATATAACAACTTTGTACTTGCAACTACGTGCGATTAAACCAAACATCGGTCAACCATATTTGTAGACTTAACTACATCATAAAAATATAACAAGGTGAATCTTAATTGGAAGAGCGAGTGGGGCGTTCCAGTTTAAAAGTTCAAGGTACGAAAAGGCTACACGGTATTATTTCGGTCCAATGGATGCATTCATTTTGAAAATTGTCTGTTTAATTAGTTGCTGTTGTTTCTGGCGAATGAGTAACAACGACCTCCCATTATAAAGATCCCCTGTATTCTGGTATAAAGGAAATGCACGATCATGTGAAACGTGTGTGTGGGTAAGATATGCATTCCTTTGATTCCGTTTATCTGAGAGCAGAGTTCCACCTCGTATATAGGTCACATTTGCAGGTATCAATCATACCAGTAATGCCGGTTTGCAAAGGCAAGAGTTATAAATAGACAACAACACACATTTGAGGAAGCAAATGGTGCCCCCACCCCCTCTCAAAACGCCAATTTGAGTTATTCATGCCAGTATACAGGTAACACCGTCGAGCTTTAAAGCTGCACTCACAGATTGACTGTTTTGACCCTTTTTAGTTTTTATCTCAAAAACCAGCTGATTTTGGCATCAATGCCTTTACATCAGTCATATAAGAACAGTAGAATAGATCTCAAGAGTTCGCAAATCGGCCCAACACTTCTATTTTCTTAAAGCGGTTGTAACGCTTTTAGCCACATAACATCAATTTTCGACCATAAATATGAAAAACTGTGATTTTCTCTTGAGTCAGCTTTCTTATAGCTCTGGTTTCCAGACATAAACGCAAAAAATGGCGTATTCCGTAACAAGAGAAAAAAAGTTGTCGAAACGGGCAATCTGTGAGAGTGCAGCTTTAAAAATGAGCAAAATAAACCATGACACTAACTTTGGACTACATCAGAGTACAGGTGTACTTACATGGGTAGAGCTTCACGGAGGCAGCGCTGTCTCCCGGCATCTTGGGTCGTGCATCCTCGCCATATTCCCCGAGCACCGCGAACAACAGCAAAAACAACACTTGGAAACATATTAAAAATATAGGAAACTTTATCCTCCGCCAATTCATAGTGAACGTTTTATTTTGCAAATGTCACTGGTTGTAAACTTAACTATAGTCTGTGACTTCTGAATGGTAGTTACACCTGGTTTGTTAATTGTAAAGCGCGGTTTATTTGCTCTTGGTGTTCTTTAAGTTCACCCGCACTGATCCTTAACGAACGTTTTTAACTACTTATTTTTTGTCCAATTGCTGTTTCCAATATTTGAACCGGCCTTGCGAAATGACAATGAAATATATGTAGTTTAGATATTTAAACCGATTATTTTTCTAGTGTAAAAGAATAACCGTGATAGTGGTGGCCACAGTAAAATAAATCCTCGCGTGACAGAAAATCTCCTCCGCGACCCTTACCGGACCATGAAGATTGTAACATAGATTATTGAAGTAAAACATGACAGTTGAACGTAACCTTACAGCAGCAATACAGGGAACTCTCGAGTAGTGTGGCAAATAAAAGTTATACAAGTACAGCGGACTTTGTCATAGTGGTTTAATAATACGGATCTCGTTGGAGGTTGCAGACTACTTAATAATTTCCCTATACATTTGTATATTCAACAGACAATTGACCAATTGTACGCGACATAACCCTGAATTCTAGTGCTTAACGACCCCGACACCATATATTGGGAGAAAGCTCAATTTCTGAACTAAACATTAAACAACGTTATTAAAAAGTTACATTGCCCCTTACAAAATAAATTTGTTTGAACGTAACCACTCTGCATGTGGTAAAATGACAATATCCAGTATACGATGACAAATCGACAAGTTGAATGTTAACAATAAAAAGTTGATCAAGTAGGTTGTGCATGTTCAGCCTGTCTTTGAAATCACAAACCATTCAGCTTTTAAACCTATAAATATGGAAGGTAGCCAATGGTTTGAGACGGTATAACCATGCTTTGATTCACGGTCATGTGTAAATTAAAGGATTTAAGGCGTATTGGTGTAATTGGTCCTGAATAATTAGTTTACAAAGTACATCTATGGTGCTACAGACGACGGACTTGAACAAGGGAGGTAATTGCGTGGTGACTTTAAGAACATTTTCAAACGAATACTTATTTTAAAGACATAACATGTTCCTGATACTTCCAGCATAATTGGACCATTGATTCAAATGGTAGGTTTTATTCCGTGTTTTTTTTTTCAGTGGAATATTGAAACATAACGCAGGATTATTTTATCCTCGTTTGCAACAGTGATTTCATCTAAGTTTCATTTTATTAGCCCATATCACTGTAAAATCGAATGTAATTACGCACAGGGCTTGAAGGAAAAAATATATGACGTCTTTTCCTGCAATTCATTGCCATTTGAAATGTAGGTTAAAATCTAATCAGACATAATAACACACACACAAACGCACACGCACTTGCACACACGCACGCACTCACACGCTCACACACTCACGCACGCACGCACGCACGCACGCAAGCACGCATGCACGCACGCACGCACGCACGCACACACACACACACACACACACACATACACACACAAACACACACACACACACACACACGCAAGCACACACACACTGAAACATGACCTAAGCTTGCAAGGTATCACGTAAAATACCAGTTCCATAGCGAAAAAATACTCGTTAATGCTTCTGCAAATGCAGCGTCACCTCACCACCTATTACAGTCATACTCATAATGGGAGATCACTGCGCATGCGGCTTGAGTATATTGACTACAGAGGTAACTAACTCTATGTCACTTCCGCTTCGCATGCATTTATCATTAAGCATTTAAACATGGATATATACGGCAGGAAATTGTTTTAGTCTTCCCAGATAGATACTAATATTTCGAATAAACACATAAAACACACACGAGGAATTCGATAACTAAAGGAATTACATGCCAACCCCGTTAGCTCGAACTCGCAGGGACCGACGAAATTACCTCGAGTCTCGGAAAATTCGAGCCAAGCGGAAATGCTTTCATTCTGCAGTAGAAAAAAATATCTGTCCGTTACACTAAGTTCGAGCCGACGAGGAAATAGAGCGAAACGATTTGGGGCCAAAGGGGTTCGACTGTAGTGACGTTAGAGTTATATACACAGTGTACAGTGTGTGTACACCACGTGATAGATTGCGTCATAAATGCTACGTCGGAAGGCAATATTTTGATTTAAACAAAGATAACTTTACTATTTCTTCACCATTTTAAATGAAACAAAGCGCAGTCTACGCCGCTTACTCCAGGCGTCCTTGTTTTGGTAATATTACAAACCTTTAGCCATTACACAAAATGGTTGTATTTGTTATAATGGTAATAATATGATAAAAGTTTGGATAAGTAATGATCATTAAAAATGGTAAGAAATAAGAAAAGAAAAACATACTCATTCGGACTTCTAACGTGTATTTATATGCACATGTATGTACAATTGTTAATACAAATGCAATCTTTATTTACAGCAAAGTGACATACTCAGCCAACATATTATACATATTGTACACAAACATACATGTATATGATTGACTTTGACAATGTATTTTATGGTTAACATTTAGAACAATGCAAAAAGCACCCGTTCAGAATGATAAAACTATATATACAGGGTGATCCGTAAAATATTATAACATTTTGACGTCTTGTTAATTCAGCAAATGTCGCACTTTTTTAGGAAATAAAACATATATATATATATATAGAACTAAACTGATCTAAAAAGTTACTTAAACAACAATATATACATAATGTTTAATATAAAATAGTAGATTCTAGTATAACTTATTATCATTGTACTCGCTATTTACAGGAATAATTTAAAGCATCGTGTAAGTGACAAATTTCTGTCTCAAAACGAGAATTCCATTACATTTTTGTTAAGATAATATTTATTAACTCTCATTCATTAATTTCACTTTTTTATGTTTTAAACGAAATGTAATTTAATATTACCGTATATGTTTTTCGCATGTCACATGATTACTATGAAAACATGCCATGCTCGTGAATGTATATATACATGTATACATATCTTTGAATGACGATGAGATTGTAAGGCTAAAGTCAAAATAAATATTACTGTTCTGTTCTGTTCTGTTCTGTTCTGTTCGAACTCAAAATACAGATGTAATAGAATTAATAACTACTTCTTGTCCTAGTTTGCATAAGCCCGAAAAAAAAACTCAAATACATGACAACTTCGACATCCGTAAAGATTAAAGAAAGTTTAGTTATTAATATGATGTTTCTTTGAATAAGATCTCCATTTCCAGCCAATGAAATCGCCTATCGGAAGTCAATAGCTACTGGGCTTAATCGTAAAGATTCGTAGTTTGACAAATTAACGGACATGACGTCCGGATTTGGTTCCCCGCCTGTAGGAAACAGGTTACAATCTTAGAACATAATAGGTAAAAGCTTACTGGCTAAAATGGGCTCGCTTGTTTCACTCGCTCTGCCATTCTTTATCAATCAGACTTAACCTCATAAATAAATGTTCTGACCATTAATTAAATCAAATTGAGTCATGTACTCGAGAGTAAACGTTTTATTACTCGTGCATTTATCAGTCTGAATGCAGACTTCTGAAAACTGACGTCATCTTTGACGTATCTTTATCTGGATCTGACGTCATCGCCTTTCCCAGGATCTCAGCCGTTTCTGTGTGTCCAAATTTCTTTGCGTCGTCAAAAGGAGTACACTTCCATCTACAGGTTATTCAAAGAAACTCAAATACTATAATAACAAAAAACAGGGAACAAAAATAATCGGTATTTTTATCAAACAAATTCAGACATGTGCACGGAATGACATCAAGGTACCATTTTAAAAGTGTTTTAACCTTATTAATCAATGTCTCATACAGTTTCTAGAACCATTGTTGCTAATACCGGCTAGGGATGGTGAAAATGTATATCTTTTAAAAGTGAGATTGAATTTTATACAACTTTTGCTCACCTGTCTTCCAAGAACGGCGATACGTCACATTTCTCAAGCAGAAACTTCACTATCGTCAAGTGGCCTTCTGCGGCCGCCAAGTGGAGCGCTGTCCGTCCGTCATAGTCCGCCAGTGACATGTCCATACCCAGTAATGAGTACCTGTAAAAAAAAACATAATTGATGACATCGGTGAAAATGACAATGCACGTGTGTCAAATAAAGAACCATAGCGGCAACAAGTTTCACCAAATGAGCACTAGTCCGTCAAATTTCGCCTGAAAAATCACCATACCCATCAACTAGGAGTACCAGCAAAGGTTAGAAATATAGGTGACGTCATCGACGGAAAAGACGCTAAAATCAAAAAGGGGGAGAGCAAAATAAAGCTACGGCACGTAAAGGAAAACACATTCCGTCCGTCCGTTATCATGAATGTACCATTGTATGATCGATTCCATAGGCATGTTCTTAACGACAGAGACAGCTGTCAAATATTAGATTGATGCCTTTTTGTCATTTGCTGTTCGATATAACTGTCAATATCAAGCAACTTAGCTGCATTTTCAGTCTTGGATTTCTGGCTTGAATTATAAATTTTACGTAAAAAAATGAGGTCATACATGTCTTCAGGTAATTCACCAGATATTGCATAACATTCGGTTTTGAAGCAACAGTTCTGCACTAAGACGTGTTTGGTGTTGTAAGTGTTTTTCAGCGATATTCGTGAGAAAGTCATGCCTTGATATGCAGAAATTAAGATCAACAGTAAAGTACATTTACGAGAATTGTACAACATATAATTAATCTTAACTTCATAATGATTTAGGTCCATACGCAGTGATCTCCCTTGACAAGCAAAACTACGTCTGAATCAAAGCGCTGAATGCGCTAAAAATGGCGGGCTTTCAAACTTAAATAGTTGATATAACGTAAATGACCGAGATAATCACTAAACGATTATTATGTCACCTGTGAATTTAACATAATTACCTTCAGTGGGTGTATCAGTCTTTTATGAGAACTCCTTAAATTAACTTGGGGGCCTTTAAATTAAGATCTTAGATTTTACACTGAACATCCTGGGTATTGTAAGATCTTTTGTAAAATAAACGTCCTACGAGCAAACTAGCAAACACTAGTTAAAATATCAAAAGACACCACCTTCGCATGGCTGTGACGTCGCCGTTGTATGCGCTGAATAGGAGGTTTACTACATCCTGGGCTTTCGATTCAGTGGCGCGACCCCGTGGATCAATCTTCCGCTGGGTGAACTTCAGGTTGTCGTAGTTGTGAAAGTTGAACTTCGACACCAGGTTCTGGGGTAAAGATATTTGAATTCAAAGTCAAGTCTCAATTTCCTTTCATATTTTAGAGAGTCATGTCGATGTTAAAGATGAAACTGAATGTTAGATAGCATTCATAAAATGCCGTATCGGCCAAAGAAGTTCAGTCCCATTTACGCACAAAAAACCCAACAGTTTTTAGATTTATATAATTTATACGAGAACTCCCTTCTAACAGAACTGCATGCACTTCCAGAAGTCTCTAGTAGTGACGTATGTGAAGATGCCCATCACATTTCAACTAACATCTAATAATTAGCACACCACCTGGGAACATTGTATGCCCTTCTTACAACTTGTCCACGGGTGGAGCTTTCAGAAAGATTCTGTGCATCTCTATAACCTCACTAAATCTTAAAACAATGTACGCACACCTTACCCTACAAAGCTGTACACCATTGCATTGGTAGTGCCACTTGGTGTGGGGTCGAGGTCACCATAACAGTGTGCACCACCTGGGAGCAACGTGTGCCTTACCTAACATAATAGTACAGTCATGCAACTGTGGCCAACTCGTTGAGCGGTGGAGCGTACATAAGGATGCCCGTAACTATGTGCACCACCCTACAATATAATAACGTACGCCTTACCTTACAAAACTGTACGCCCTTGTAACTGTTGCCCCAATTATCTGGGGTAAGGCGTACAGGAAGTTGCCCGTAATACGTTGCACCTCCAAACAATGCAACAATGTACGCCTTACCTTGCAGAACTGTACGCCCTTGCAACTGTTGCCCCATTTGTCGAGGGGTGGGGCGTACAGGAAGATACCCATAACATTTGGAACCACCAGCATCACTCCTCCTGCCACTCCAGACTTTGCTGGTAAACCTACCTGGAAACAAAACAGATGGTAGACGAATAGCTTTGTTATTTAGTATTTGAATTGCAGATGTTGCAGATACAGATATGGTACATTTATATAGGTTTGTATCTGATCAAAATAGTTCGTTTGTATTTTAAGCGAAAACAACAGAGGGCATACATTAAGCAAGACACTAATGGACAAGAGAACCACAGAGCGAACATCAACGCTCGTCTGTCCTTGTTTTTCAGTCGAACAAGGGGCATAACTCAACAGTTAATAAAGTGGTTTGCACCTTGCTGTGATTGTGCGTTTTGACACTGGTAACATGATAGCCAAATTTCATTTGAATTATCTTGAAGGTATGCTTATTATTTATGACCAAGAAAATCAACAAAGCCGACGAAAACGACACCAATACCTATACAATAGCCCTATTGTATTTTATTTAAAAAAAAACGACGAACGAAAAACTAAACAAAAATGCCTATAATTTATCTTGCTACAGGATGCACTTATAACCCTGGTTAGTGAATCCTTACATATTTTATGTTCAATTTTGAAAAACAACAACAAAATGACAACCAACAATGTAAAGCTCACAGTAAAAGCGAACTGTCCAGAGTAGTCGTACATCCCGCATGAGTGCATGAGAGAGAGGGTATTCCGGACGGCCTCCGCGCACAACACTTTTTCACCAGTCATGGGGCAGATTCCACCGTTAGCCAGCGTGGCTGCAATCACAGCGCCAGACTCGCACGTTGTTTCAATGGAACACAGCTAAAATATTTCATTATGTTTATGTTCAGATCGTTTGACTTTTTTGGTAAATCGTCTAAAACTGGTCACAGCAGAAAACTGCGTAGTTTCGAAGAGTGTTGCATTTTATTTTAAACTTTTGCGAGTTCTGTACGAACATGGTGTTTTCTGTTAACATTACTCGTTAATAAGTTAAGAGCAGTAAATTATTTTAGTGTGATGAATCCAATAATATGTATTCTAAGAAATCCTTTAAGATGCACTATTACTCCCAAATAAGATTCAACACATTTAATACAATTGTTTTAATACACCAAAAAGGATGAACAAATGTCGAAAACAATGATGCTTATGAAGGATAACGAGTGTAATTTAAAAGAAATGTGCAGAAAACACGGTATTGCTACCTTATCAGACCATAGTAGATCGTAGTAAATATTTTAGCATTCACCAATCATTTAATATTTTTGCGCTTGCAGCTAGTAAAAACACGATCATAATTTTGTTAATCGTAATGTGTATTTTGCATTATTTAGTAAGTAGTTGAGGGTGTATCACTCAAAATTTACGTTTGTTTTACATGTTTATGTATTGATTTTGACAAAGAGTGTCACTAAGTTTTACAGAACACCCTAACTGTAAGTTCGACAGAAAATGCAAGGTAAGAAACACAAGCTTAACAGTAACCTTAACTTCATGAACAATGTTAGCAATTGAATACAGAACACAATGCTTTACCTGAAAGTAGAACTCTAAAACCTCGTGTAGGTCCACGTCATCTGGGAAACACTAAAAAAACAAATGAGTATACTTCGTTTAAATAAAAAATGTTTGTTCTGTTCTTGTTGTTTTTCGAATTTGCGTTGTATGGCCTTCAAGCCTTATATGTATATGACACATTATGGTAAAGACAGTCATATCTTCGCATTCAGTTTGATTCTAAAACTTAATTAAAAAGGTACAGCCCATTGGTGGTATTCGATACCGGCACAAACCATTTTTTTCAATTGACGCTGTTCGCGTTCAAAGACATTGGTTTTAAAAAACGTAACATTGAACATCTAACAACATGTTGGAAAATGTTTTTACCTTGTTTTCTCTCATGTAATAGCCAAGCGCAAAGTTGCGGTCTGCTGTGGCGCGCTCGGAAAGGTAGCTGGAAATATGTTCATGTCATTTTGGGAGAAAATCATCAAGCGAGCAGCTCTGAATTTCAAGGAGCTGTATATCAATATTGAATAACAGCCCAGATTAACAAAACAATGTTACAAAATTAATAAAAGCAACAACTAGCTTGGCTGAGGCCAATATTTGGAGTAATTCGTCTACATAAACTGAATATAAAGCATACAAACTTTAACAAAAAAAAAACTTACACGGAGTTGTTGAATGACACGTGTTCCCCTCCGGTAAGACGCTTAAGCTGCTCCATTGTCTACAATTATGTTTTTATTTCAACTTGAATTAGGTGAAAAACAATGAAATAAGGATGTCTTGAAATGAGCAAAAACATCATTTTAATTTTAATGCATTATCATGTTTAATTTACTTGACTGAAAAAAAATCATATATTGTGTGTACAGATAAAATATATGGTAACATTGTTGTAAACGCCATCGTGGATAAACGTTGAAAAACGTTACTGCAATCCGAGTTAAATGAATACCCTTGTGACCTCTAACAAGACTCGAGATAACTGTTTCAGCTGTATTCGTTTTATGCAAATATATAAGCACATTATAAAATATTTCACCTTTTAAAGTTTACAGCGATATCTGCCCAATTTCCTTAACGATATCGGCCCATTTTTTATACAATTGGTTAACAAAGTTCTGAACGATATCGGTCCAATGTTTTATACAATTGCTTAACAAAGTTCTGAACAATATCGGCCCAATGTTTTATACAATTGCTTAACAAAGTTCTGAACAATATCGGCTCAATGTTTTATACAATTGCTTAATAAAGTTCAGAACGATATCGGCCCAAATGCGTTATACAATTGCTTCACAAAGTCCTGAACGATTTCGGCCCAATGTTTTATACAATTGCTTCACAAAGTCCTGAACAATATCGGCCCATTTTTATATAAACAATTACTTAAGAAAGTTCTGAACGATATCGACCCAATTGCCTTTGTTTATTTTCTGGCTATTAACACGTATGCTTGTCGTTTCATAGATCCTTTGGTTTTAATGTTAAATGCTGATGTATGATGGCCCCGTACAATGTTGGTGTCGTTTCAAACTGCCTTGCATGCTGATAACTTACAGCTGCAATAAATGACCTTGTATTTTACGTTAAGTTATCGTAGTTCGTATTCATGTTGTTGGGTTGTTTTTTTTCAATTTAACCAGGGATAAAATGACATATTAAACAATCCCTCAAAGCCATAAAAGCGTGGTTGAAGTATATGTTAGGTATTTCTTCGTATTTTCTTTTTGTCCCCATAAACCCTTTCATAAATAATGCCAAAATAGTATGGAATCATCAAGAATCAACAATTCATATGAGAATAATTGGATACCTTAAAATCACTTCATTCTACTTATCAAACTGATGCATGATATCATTTCAAAAGTAAACGCATTCTTCATGCAGTTAGAAAGCCAACTTATTTTAACATTGTTCATTTATCAGGGTGAGAAATCATGTAACTTCAATGGTGTAGAAGCAGAAAATAGCATAGTCTTCTATAGGCTAAGAAATAATTTCATATCTGTTCTGCCAAAAATGTTCTTTAGAAATAAGCGTCCCTTTCTCGTTTGTTTTATTCGGGTTTTATCCGTAGTGACCTATATGAAAACCCCGTTGAAATCAAGTGATTCCTCACCCTGCAGCATTAGTCCAGCAGCGTAGAAGATGAATAATTTAAAATGAACCAACTTTGCATTACTTCTGTAAAAGCCTAGAATTAAGCATTTTTCGGAGGTGTTTTTTTTATAAATGAACAGTGTTTATCAAGCACATTAGCAGTTAGCGTTAACGTATAGTTGATTAGGAATGTATCAATGACAATAATGATAATATCAAAATCGTATTTTCGTTCCATGAATATGAATTTGTATGTCAAATACGACAAAAGGAACGAAAATCGCTGTTCCTTTCATTCATTTGAAAATGCATTTAACGAAGTAATCTCAGCTGTGCTTTTATACATTTGCAATTATGTGCATAGTATGAGTTATATCATATATTCATAAGAAATATAAAAAAGTTGATATTGCATGGCACATTCCTTTTAACATGGGGCCATATTCATGAACGTCTCAGCGAGTCTAAGTTTGAGACTAAAGACTCAAATTGAAAATCTTCATTGGATTGAACAATCGTTTTAAGGAGAGCAATAAAGGTAAAAATGGCCAACTACCATGTTTAACCATTATTTACACAATTTGTTTATTTTAAGTTATTCTAAAAATTCGCTTTTCTGAATCTGAGTCTCCACCTCATACTCAATACGTTAGTGGATACAAGCCCAGGGCCGTATTCATAAACCATCTTAAGTCAATTCCTAACTTAATTCGATTTCTTAAAATTTTCATCGTCAAATTAAAAGAAATGAATAAGTGTTTTTGACATAAGTGTGTGGGTTTTTTTCAATAACGTCAACGAAAATTGTGTATTTTGGGAATTCCTATTTTTTTACTTTATATGACTAAAGAGATACTAAAATTAGGAAAGTGACTTAAGCGAGGAAGTGACTTTTTTGAATACCGCCCCAGGGCCCACATACACTTACATATTGAATCTGCTCCAAATTGCGAATGTCGTGTGAAATTGCTCATACAAAAGCAATTATGCTAACAATTGTTTTATCTTTAACAAATAACTTGTACGGCAATCATGCATATCTTTTGCCAAAAATAGTTATGTTAAAGATATTTCGAAACAATTATGAATTCAATTTTCGTGGTCCGAGTCTCAAACTCCGTTTCACGACGTTATTGAATATGAAATAATTCACTTTTCTGAGCCCGGCCCCATTATCACGAAATTACTGAAGTCAATTCTCAATCCCAGTCTCAACTCATTTTACTTCATAACATCAAGCAACAGCTATGAAAAATCTAATTTGTTTTTACACCGTTTAAAAGAACATTCTATCATTAGAATATATTGATTAACGCCATTGGGCAAGATTCTAAGGGAAAAATATTATATAGCCAAAGATGTATGTTTTTAGTACTTTCATCGTTTCGTTTGACAATTACTTTAGTATATATTGCTCTAAATTTAGTTTTCTCTGAAATATGGTCAAAATCGATTTATAAACACACTGCATGAGAAAATACGTTTCATAATGTAAAAACAAAAGTTGCAAAATTTTCAATAATACTATGCTTTTATGTGGTGAAAGGAGTTGAGATCGAGATTTGACTTGAATATTTTTGGAATATTTGAGCCTAAGACTCAAACTGAGACACAAGCGGTAAGTGAACATAGCCCCAGTATCTACTCCTACTCTTCCAAATATACATGTTTGTATTAACCTCTTCTCTGCAGTGCCTGCGTTGATCTTCAATGTTTGGATGCTAGATAAAAACGTGTGCACATGTGAAATTACACAAATAAACCTAAATTAAAATTAAAGTGCATGTACATGGGTTAGGTCAGCAAAAAACAAACCCAGATCAAAAAGAAACATCATAACAGTTCGGTAATCGCCTCGTATATCATTCTCATTCAACAGAGGTTCGATAATGCCAGGATGAGGACTCACGTGACTTAAAGGGGTTTTCACATGGGTCACCACGGGTCACACCCGATGAAAACACACAAGTAAATGAACTACTAAATAACTTTTTAATGCTAAATCTTTAACATAGCATCATCCCTCTGGTGTACGAGAAGGCGTATAATCCATTGTCTAGAATTTTGCTGCCTTGCAAAAAACACGTTGCATATAACAACGTATATACGTGTTAAAACAATGTTGATTTTCTGTGGGCGAGGCTGAATTTATTCCCCTCTATTTCAATTGGTCAATTTCTTCTTTTTAACCGGGGAGCACTTTTATGATTCAGGTCAATCTTAATGAAATGAAAGGTTGTGTAGCGCCATTTGAGAACTTTATGTTTAAGCAACACGTACAAGGCTTTAATGGTACTACATTATATTTTCGTATGAATTATGATGGTTAAACACACGAGTTTTAAATATATTGTCTTATTTATATTACGATCTGATTGCTTTAGAAACATACTTCAAATAAAAAAATGTCAATTACCGATTCCTGAATGACTTTATAAAACACCTGAAGTACATTCAATAGATACTTTGAGTATAAATATAAAAAAAATCTTTGTCTATGTATTACTTCATTGCCTGTGACATTGTTGCTTTTATGATCAATTACCGATTCCTGAATGACTTTATAAAAAACCTGAAGTACATTCAATAGATACTTTGAGTATATATATAAAAATCTTTGTCTATGTATTACTTCATTACCTGTGACATTGTTGCTTTTATGATCTAATAAACGGACTGCTATACTTTAGCAAATCCAAAAAGAAAAAAAAACACACGAGTTTTACAATTGACAATAGTGTAAGTAGAGCAAAAAATACAAACGTACGTAGTCAAACCTGTCCGCAATGTTGAGTTCCTTCTTCAAGAGGGAAGACACAACAATCGCTCCTGAGTTGATCATCGGATTGTGTGGTTTATCTAAAGGGATGATCGAAAACAATAAAACACCATTACACTAAATGACATTATATAAGGAGTAGCACGGTAGCAGAATGTTTTAAAAAAATATTGTTTTTTTTTTGCTTAACCATATACAGGTCTTAAGAATACTTATTTTTCTACCCCCCATAAGAGGACCAAATACTTCGCCATGGTTGACATCCTGCCGATCCATACATCCGAATATAACATACATAAACATTAAACGCACAAAACGGCAATACTGCATGGTAATAAATTTTGCATCAAACATAGTTTGTTTTGAAACTGATTTTAACTAAGGGTACTTTATGGTACTTAAAGGTTTATAAGGGTGTACATGTATACTTTACTCGCTTTAACCTTTACACACTAAGCCGTGTCTATGAACCTGTTGGTGACGCTTCGAAAACTTGTCATTTAAATACTTAATACGAAAGAAGTTCTTACTTTGGTAGTCGAGTGTAAGCTCATTGAAGGACTTTCCGCTGGGCTCCTGGCCCACGTACTTGTGGACTACTTCTGGTGTCAGATCGTTTAGCACGAGGGCATACGAGAGGGGCTTCACAATTGACTGTAGGCTAAACGGCACCTGCGTGTCGCCGAGTGAAAACCTGTTAAGTTATGGAGGAAACTTAACTATTGTATTGTCTGGATCTATTATGGTTAAAACACGAACAAATAATTCGAATTTAAAGTTAATTTACAAGCAGGTGTAAAAACCGGTAATATCCTCATTTGGCTTCTAGACTATTAATTGCACATTCTTACGGCACCGTCAGTGCTTTGATTTGTCTAATAATGATAATAATGATTTTGTACTGGGCAACAACGACAATAGATCTACATTGGTATCAACATTATATGCAAGAGTCCGTACCTCTGTCCGTCAATAGTGCACACGGAACAGCCCCAGTAGGCGGGGTTTACACGTGCCAGTTGAGGGATATAGGTGGCCGGCTGTAAAAAGGGAACGTAACTTGTCAGGTCGTGGCTCCCGACAGACCAAACGATACGGGCCGGTATTCATAAAAATCATAAGCCCTTTCTTAACTGAAGTCGATTCCGAAGAAATGTTATAAACAAATTTAAATATATGTATAAGACATTTTAGAATTTAAGTATTAATATTCAATGCCATAAATGAATATAAGTATTAATATGAGTATTTCAGGTAGTCTTTAAGGGAGATTTGGTCCGCGGAAGTAGAAAGTAAGAATGCCAAATGCCATGCTTCAATTTAAGATTATTTGGGTGTAGCTAATGTTCTTTTGTATAATTCTTTGTTTCTTTTATGTGAAACTGAACGGACTCAGGTGGGTCAATTTTTGAGGCTGTTTTTAAATGGCATTTGAAATTTGAAATATAACTTTGCTACCACCGGAGACTTAATCTCCTGATTAAAGTGCATTTCAGGGACAGATAAAGGAGTTATCGGAAAGGACAATATCCATCATCTTTACCACGCCTGCGAATTATAACATCTCATTGACATCATATGATAAGCATAAAAAGTACAAAGTCTAGATAGATGCAAAAAAGGAGCGTTTTAATTTCACTACATAATAACGTTTAACTCTTGAATCTTACTTAAAGCAATATTTGTTAAACTGTGGTTTTGTGGCCACGTAGCTATTAATTGAAAACTCAATTTATAAAAGCTAATGGTTGTATTTTTTATCTGTACTCAAATCACAAATGTTGTTTTTTGTTTTGATCATTTAAGACACTTGAGTTTAACATAATAATGCATTATAGCTGCACTCTCACGGATTGAACTTTTTGACAACTTTTTTATTTTTTGTCTTGGAACGAGCCAAATATTGCGAAAATGCATGGAAACAAGTTATATAGGACTGCTGACAAAAAAAAAATAGATCGCAGATTTTTATATTCAAGTTAATAAAATGATGTTTTATGCATGTTTCTTAAACCGTTAGTAACGGTTTAAACCATAAAACATTACTTTTCGAACGGAAATATGAAAATCTGCTATCTGATCTTTTGTCAGCCATCTTATATCACTGGTTTGAAGATATTTACGCAAAAAATGCTCTTTCCAAGACAAAAAAAAGAGTTGTAAAAACGTTTTATCTGTGAATATGCAGCTTTAAAATTGATTTTTTTTGTTCATCTTTCTTGACCTTGTACACCATTACTAGTAAACGACGTCGTACCTTGCCGGCATTGTTTGTTTTACAGTCTGTGAACATTTCCCTAATGTTTTCGCAGAATGGCGTCCACTCTGGAATAATGAACTGGTTCTTTAGGGCCTTTGATATCAGCGTGATGTTGTCCGTCACACACCTGCAATTATGGAAACGTTAAGTGGACACCCGAATCATATGGTATGGACATTATTAAAAGAAACTATGAAACTATTTCGTATTCAACCTGAATTGTTTAGCGGTATGGTGTCTTGTAAAAAAAAACTACATGTTGACCGCCCCTCGCTGTCCACTGTGACCAGCAATGCGTTCAGTAAATGTGTATAAGACGAACGTTTTGTTCCCTGCTTGCAGCGTAAACACTGCGTTGCAACAGGGGTACAAATCAAAACAGTTTGCTTACGTTTTGTAAACGGTCGCCCTACTGAATGCATTGCAGGACGCGCAAAGATATGACAATGCGAACTTAAATCGCATCTTTGCTTTCAGACATTTCATGTATAAACGTTGTTTGGTCGACAATTAAAAACATGACTAACGCAACAAACACCGGCACTTACTCCTTAAACGTGTCCCTGGTGATATACCCCCTGAGTTCGTGTTCATCGTGCAGTTGTTTCATCTCGATGTCATGGAAGTTGTCCATCGTCTCCTTCAACCGCGGATCAGAGTTCCGTAAACCAGTCTCGCTCAGGATCTAAAACATTCGGAGTACCCTCGGCCATTTTTAACTTTATTCAATACGGAAAATGACGAAAATTTGCTATTTGATCCTTTATATGTTTTAAATTTCCTTGTATGATTTTCATGAGCTAAACTTAGTTTTAACTGATTTGTCTTAATTCGATTTAAAGACATTTAGACGCTGGTTGAGTTCGAATCCCCGACCTCTGAGGTGAGAATCGAATACTTCAAGACACCCCTTTCATTGAAACATTCAAAGGTTTAAGAATAATAATTGATTTTCATACTAGATTTGCCGTTCAAGCTTTCGTAACTTCCTTTAAACCAAATTTACTGATCGTTCAAAAGGAAAACGGCCAACAAGTTACAGGTCACAGACCACTAAATAAATTTCCTATATATATACTATACTATATAAATTGACCAATTTACACGCGAACTAAAACTGTTTCCCGTTTTTCACGACTCCACTATTGTATTCAACATTTAACAACATAAAAAACGTTTCTTAAAGGAAAAATAAAATTGGTTGAACGTGACCACAGCGATAAAGGCACCAAATTCGGTGTAGGATTACAAACAATGGGGTGAAAGTGTAAACAAAGAGTAGATCAAGTAGAACCAGCAAGTCCAGCATTTTTGCAAATCAAAAACCATCCAGCTTCAACTCAGTTACGTATTGTCAGGTATAGTATAACCATTCTTTGGTTCACTATCATTTATTAAAAATAGAGAGAGAAAAAACAACGCATGTTGCACTTGGAGAAGTCACTCCCGAATTGGTGTAATGTGCCCTTATCAATATTTTACCTTTTTAAACTTGTCCACGGAGAGTAGGTCCCGGCTGTCACAGAGGTAGTCAAACACCTTATCTTCAAAATCCTCCATTCCGAAAGGCAACAGATCGCTGAAAATATATGGTCAAATTTTGAATAATCCGGATTCAGTAATATCTATTTGTCGGAGGGATTTGCACTGATGATAATTAAATCAAGTTGGATGTAAAACTTGATCATATGTACTTCAGTTAAATGTATGCAGTACAATTTCTTATTTGAATTATATATACATGTATATATAGTAGATAATATTATAAGCTCCCACTGTCAATGTCGTGCCAGAACGATCATGTTTAGAATGTCGTTTTTTCACCGTACTGATTAGCTAGAACGGGACTCAATTTATTATCCGCGCCGCAACTCGGACTTTTGGGCCTTAATACGTAGATTTATTTTATATTGTTGAAATTTGATTTGTCAATTAAATGAGATTTCAGGAACCAATACTGAAAATGTCATAATTATATCTCTTAATTTAATGCATGCTTACAACATTAAATAACGTTGAGCTAACTTCATAAAACCATTGTAAACAATCGGCAATAGTTTTAAAAGGTTGTATACCTTCTCAATTGCAGAACCTTTGTTGTCGACATTCTCAATTTTTGCATTACATCCATAACGTGGAAAGTTTTTAATCAAAAACCGCGGTCACACTAAGTTACTTTGATGTTTTCTTTTACAGAACAGAACAGAGGCGTGTAAACTGCCTTGTGGTCTGAATAACCTCGTAAAATGTTTATGAACGTAATTGTGATTATGTTTTCATTTTATGGTATATAACTTCCATTGTGAAGAGATTATGTTCACCTCTTAATGATCTTAGACAGTTTTAGCTCAAACACGCTGAGTGAGGTCAAACATGTTCGAACTTAACATATTTTATTCCTTAGGATGGTAAAGTCGCAAAGTAAATTATTATTTCCTTTGAATTGTTTGACAATTATCTCATATTAATAGTTTGACACTTATCTCACATTATTTGTTTGACAATTATCTCACATTAATTGTTTGACAATTATCTCATATTAATTGTTTAACAAATATCTCATATTAAATGTTTGACAAATATTTCACATTAATTGTTTGACAATTATCTAATATTAACTGTTTCACAATTATCTCATATTAATTGTTTGACAATTATCTCTTTTTATTGTTTGACAATTATCTCATATTAATAGTTTGGCAAATATCTCGTATTAACTGATTGACAATGACATATCGCAGAGGATACAAGTAAGTAGAGTATCTATTATTGTGACGTGTGTACATACAAAGTACAAATTCTCCGAATATAATAATAATCGAGCGGATAACATTCGGCCCTATAGACCTATAAGTCACCAATCAAAAAGTTTTCAGTAATTCAGATTTAAGATGCATACTTATGTAAAACAGACATATATTATTGTTTGAAAATCACAATTATTTTCTCAATTAGCGGTAAATAAAGCGGTTAATATAGTCTGTTGCTTTGTGATCCGGTGCAGGTACTACTTTAGATAATTGACGTCTGATCATGTGCTTGGTCAAGCGTGACGAATCAAGCGTCGTGGGATGTGAGCACAATTTAAATATAGTTAAATTGTAAATCAAAACTATTTTAAAAGTATTTGAACTGAGAGAAACAAATGGGATGTCTATAAAGTCACACTTCCAGTTATGCGGTTATCATTTTCTGACAGTTTATGTAACGACAAGTAGTGGATAACTTACTGCGTCAAAATCTATCTTCATATCACATAATATCACACAATATCACATAGCACTTGTTTACTAAGCTACCAAAAAACGGGGCATTTCCCCGCACCGGAAGCGGAAGGTATCACATGTATTTATTATATCTGCGCTATGGGATTGGTTATTCGTGCGTAAAATCAGGTGTTGTATTGAATTAATCGTTTGACGCTCAGACGTGGTAAAATAAACGTTGTTGTCAACATCGTTAATTTTCTCCGATTTTAATGTCCATTAATGAAATTGTGTTACATAGTTCATGTTTGAATCATGTCTCATGCAGTTATCCAGATTTTTTTTTCATTTCATAACTGGGCTTAATTTTTTACTCTGGTTTTTACTCTGGCCTAGCATATATTTGTGAACAGGTGTATAGTTCGATAGCCGATTAAGCGTTATGTTTCATTTGCTGACAATTTAAATATTGACCTGACATATTCATGATATTCACCTTTGAAAAGAAATTCCTTACGTTCAATATTGCGCTGTACAATTCATATGTGCATTTCCTGAAGTGCATTTACCGTTATTATCATTTTCTCGTACTTAACACATTCATTAATCTTTTTACATGCACTATTAACTTATTGCGCTTTAATAGAATGTGCAATGGTTATGTGCTGTCAATAACAAACCCGAATAAAGAATCCCAGCTGTGGCACAACTATACACATGTCCATTGTGTATTATTATCCTTAATGTCAATAATAAATTATCTATGTTTGGCATGTAATGGAATGAAATAGAAAACAAATTTATACATAATTTTAGTCAATGCTCGTAAAAAGCGTCCCAGGTTCAATTTTAGGGGTCCCACTCCGTTCCCCCGTATAAGTTTGTTGTCTACGAGTACTGTTGTTATAATCATTTGCTTCATGTTTTGATTATAAATGTTTTGCTAATTATCGTGTTTTGCATTTTTATATGTTTAAAGCTGCACTCTCACAGATTTACCGTTTTTACAACTTTTTTTTTTTATTTTTTGTCTTGGAAAGAGCAAATTTTTGCGTAAATATCTGCAAACCAATGATAAAAGATTGCTGACAAAAAATCAGAGCGCAGATTTGCATATTTCTGTTAGAAAATTAATGTTTTATGGCTTAAACCGTTTCTAACTTAAGGTCTATGGTGAAATGTAATGTCGTAAAAAAATGACATTACTTTCCTATTTTTGAAAGTGGAATATCCTATGTCGTGACTTTCTTTTATCATTTTTGAATTACGAACGTCCAATGTCCTGCTAGCAGGAGATTCGTTCTTAGAGTTCCGAATGTCCAGTGTCATGTCAGTACGATATTCATTTTATCATTTTAAATGACCAATCTAGTTCAAGCAAAGCATTAAAGGGGCTAGACACCAGGTAATACAATTGCAAGAAGAAAAGAAAATTGTCGAAAACTTGCAGAAAATTAAAATCATTATGAACAACGCATTAAATCATACTGATGTACCACATCGCTTACGACACATGCATATTTCGCATTTTTTTTGCGCATTTTTCCAAATCGAAATTTACTAGGGTTGTCTACCACGTAAAATCCAGTAAATTTAAAAATAGAGTCGGTATATTTATCTGTACTCATAAACAGGTATGATTTAAACTTGGAAACCATTATCCGCTATTTTTAAACGGGGAAACACAGATGAGACAGCAACATGAATGTTGCTTTTCTTATTTAATCCTGTAAACGTATGTATTATCCTCCTCTTTCTAACTCACATAGGCAATTCTAGGTTTGTGTTGTGGAACTAATGTGTTTGCCGATTTTTGGACAATATAGTGTCTAGCCCCTTTAAAAGTCGTTTGTTGAACTAAGTTCACGTCTAATAACCAGAGTGTTCCTTGAAACACCTACAGAGTATATGGTTAAAACAGGTGCTATACCTTTTCATTTGCAAAATCTTTTTAATCGACATTCCCCACTTTTTCTTTACATCCATAGCTTGGGAAGATCTTTATCCAAACACTATACAGCTACGACTTAGTAATGTCGATGTATTCCGAATAACAGTTTTATACAAACTGCATTTATTGTGGTCGGAGTAACCTTAATGATAAACTGTTTGTGAACGGAATTATGATTAGGCCATATCAAATCGTTTCTATGTTAAGTGTCCCCGGACGATGGTTTTATGGGTTCTCGATCGAAAAAACGGAGGCTCTGGCTCTATATTGTACATAGGATGTCACTCATTTAGTTTAAGTTTTTTTCGGGGATTCTTTTGTTGTTTCAGGATAGCTAGATATATAAGTTCTTGTACGAAGGGTTGACGCTAAACGTAAAAACAATTTAGTATGGCATTATGCTAGCGCGCTATGGTATAACTCTCATTGTAAAGAGATTATGCTTACCCACTCTTTATCTTAGGCACTGTTTTCTAAAACACAATGGTCGGAAGAGGTCAAAAAGGTTCAATCATAAACTCTATTATCCCACCGCGATATTGAGTGACATAGTAAAAAGTTCATTTAGGACAGAGATATATCGCAGGGTATATTTTATATATTATTGTATATGCAGTAAATCATCACAAAAGCGTCCCGGCTTCTCGACATCATTAATATGGTGGATAGCTATCAAACCTGTTATGCGGGATGTCTCCGGGTACTCCAATTGCAACCGTCCCCTTACCCCCCCCCCCCCCCCCAAAAAAAAAACAACAACAAAAAAAACAAAAAACAAACAAAAACACTGAAAAAACAACAAACAAAAAACACGCACCTACATGCACAAAACATCGTGCGAACGAAAATTGTAATAGCTAGTTAAACAAGGTAAACACATTATAATGACATGTACGATTACAAACTTAAAATTCAAACTCAATTTAAAGCTACCCTCATCTAACCCCACGGTATCGTTTGAAGTTCATGATACATTTCAAATAATGTATTTCGGCAGTTTAGTATCTGACTGATATTACATAATCACCTTATAATGAATACTTGGTCGGTATTTATGAAACATCTCAATTCATTTGGTCAGTTTAGTTCACTTGTGATATGATATGATATAATCAATTAATATAATATCTAAACTACTTAAATTCAATAATTTGGTTGAAAATACATAATTTAGTGCTAAAAAGACATAAAATTTCTTGGAATTTGATAATGCAACTTTAAGGAATTTGAATGAAGTTAAGAAATAACTTAAGATGTTTTATAAATAGCGGGCCTAATTGTTACGTACTCTGTGAAATTCAGATTCGTGAACTTTTTCTGTAAATCCAATAACGGTGATTGGTCCAACGTTATGCTTCCAATTCGCGTCAGACGTCGGAATGTCTCACCCGCCCCCGGTCCGGTGCCGGCCATCACGTGACTGTCCGAATAGCGACGGGAATAAAAGACCGTGAAAGTGCAGCGTTGCAGGCAAAGCACTATCTTTTGTTTTGTTTATGCCGATTAATTAGGTCCGTTCACTACGTGTTTTGCATCTGGTAATATTTAGCGAGGTGCTGACTTTTTTTGTTGTTTCCAGAACAAAATCTTCCGACGGATTAGCAAATCGATTAGCAATTGGTTAATATAGACACGCTACTATTAAGTGTATTTACAACTTACAAAAAATACAAAGTTTTTGTGTAAACAAAATAGACAACTTCCATAAATTGCACAATTTTGTGTGAATAGCGTTTCAATATATAAATAAAGTGTCTGATCGCCGGGGATTTCAATAAATTGTTTCCCAAGAAAAGTATATCAAAATCACGTCCACAAAGCCTTGGTCTTCTGAAAACGTCTTATTTGTACATGGTGAAATGGTCAACCGAGCACAGTCTATCTTTCATATCACTATACGTAAAGTTTAAAGTATTTGATTTCAATGATTTCGGAAAACAAATTATATCCCTGGTTTTACGAAACCGCTCAAGAAGCCACAACTATGTCAAGATTAAATTATATGTTTTGCCTTCTGTATGGCAGATTGAGAGAAAAACAATATAACTGGACCACGATGAAGCATCACAAGTGTTAATTTTATACAATTATGAAAAAAAATAAAACACACGACCTTAGCAAAACCGTGAAAGATTTTTCCCAAGACCGTCAAATACAGACCATTAATATAAGCGTATAATTATGCTTGATTGCATATTATTAAGAATAAAGCATATAATTTTGAGATATTATTCGTTCAAGCGTTTATTTAATATACTAAGTAAATAACCAGATTCAACAAACGAGTTGTTTTGAACCCTGTTATGGTTCATATGTTACGTTGTAATTTCCATCAATAAAACATACTTTTCCCGATTAGAAAGTTGCGAAATTATGCGCGTTTTGTAAAACCGTGGGCCGATTGCTCAGAACTATGTTAAAGATGCACTTAATCCCAAATATGATTTACATCAATTAATAATATTGTTTATTATTCCAAAAAAGATTAGTAAATGTCAAAAACAATGGTTCTTATGTAGGATATCGAGTTTAATTTGAAAGAAATGAGCATAAAACACAGTATTTCTAATTTTCTACCTTATAACACTATAGTAGACCACAGTTAATCTTTTAGCATTCACCAATCATTTAATATTTTTGCGCTTTCTGCTTTTAAATTCAAGGTTATTAACTTGTTATCAGTAGTTAATATTTTCCATAAATGCATTATTTAGTAAGTAGTTTAAGGTTTATCAGTCAAAAATTATGTTTGTTATACATGTGTATGTATTGATTTTGAATAAGAGTGTCAGTTTAAAATTAAGAACCTTGTTAAAGGCATCGTTGTTGAACTTTTAAAAGTGTGAAATAGTTATTGATATGCTTACTACCCACGTTAAACAACCGCGTAAGTAAATCAGTTTTTACAATATTTGTTAAAAGTACCGCAGATCATAAGTGTGCCCATGGAACTTTATGTGTATTAAAGATTTGAAAGTTAACAGCAATGCTTTTAACAATGAAATATGTGTCTATAGCAGTAGAACTCGTTCTATAATTCTCGCAATGTTTTGTTCTAGGGTGTAACTACACCAAACAGTTTGTTTAGAACCAATTGAACAACTCGACTTCAGCTCAAGTTCTGTAGCTATAGAAACAAATGTATTGAAAATGATATGAAACATGTGATACACGTACCGGTTTCCTTATTAGTACATAAAATTGTTGCAAATATATTCTTTCTGTGCCATTTTGAGTAGAAAAGCATTTACCAAAAATAATACTGCCTTGTTGACCACAAACCGAATTCAAAATGGCCAAAATTATTATGGATGGCTGACGTCGTAGCTCAAACAGCAATCCCTTACAGTGGTAAAAACTTTTTCAATTGATTCAAGCCTAACAGTCATGTCAGACTTGAAATAGCAAGTCTAATGTTGTAGAGCCTCTGAGTAATAATCCTTGTATAGTTTCAAGACTGACAATCTTCACAGATGATGAAATATTGAGTCTGTCATATTTTATCGCCTCCAAGCAGCTAACCTCAAGTATAGATGCAAGCCAGACAGTCATAACAGGCGTTGAAATCTTGTTTCTATCTCATGAAAGCGCATCCACAGTAGTTATCATTGTGTACGAGTCTGGTTTATATTTGGCTCATTGTTAAATTTTTTCATCCCTTGTTACGTGTTTCAAACGCAACAACTCTCAACACATGCTAAAACAAATAATATATTTTATTATATATGTATACAAATTCATCCTATAATCCAGAACTCAACAACACAGATTACATATCAATCATTCACACACGAGGTATACAATAATACAAGAGTCCATCTTCAGAGAGGTTCTAACAGCTTACTTGTGTCAATCCTGAAAAAAGCCAGGGGGTCTATGTACATGAATGTAAGGGATTCATGCAAAAAGCAGGGTAAAGGTACTGAGACATTTTTTGAACAAGTTTCCAAAGTCATTTACATTCATTTCAAGGTATTACCTTCTGTTTTTGATGCAAATGTCAGAAACAAAATCTTAACAAAGGTACAATACTCTGAAGTCAAAAGCTGTCAATTACGATTTCAGGATTATTCCTGAAGTTCTAGCCCGCTGCCCACAATTTCTCGAAACTCCCCAAGTCCCTTAAAACAGGATTAAGCTAAGCTTGCTATTTTTGTGTTTCAATAAATTGAGTAATATTTACTTCTTTAAGATTTGAATTACTTGAGATAGGATTAATCTTTATGATTATCACAATAAACCACTACATTTATCAAAATTGAATTGAAGTATGTATTTTTGCTTCTTGAAATAAGCTAGTTATGCCTTATAAGCTTAAAAAGATTCGAGAAATTGGGGCCAGATCTTAAAACTGTGTTAATTTGTCTTAAACATTAAAGCCCTTTCCTTCTGTGATATATCTGAAAATCGAAAGAAATATCGAGAAATTGTGGGCAGAACTTTAAACTGTGTTAATTTGTCTTAAACATTAAAGCCCTTTCCTTCTCCGATATACTGGAAAAGGGGAAACATTAATATTCCTGAACACACTTTTAGAAACACACCATTCAAGAATTAATATTGGAACGAAACACATTTGTCTAAATCATGAATGATCAACTCATCCCCTCCGCCTCTCTTTCCGCCATCTCGACAAAGAATGGATGTTCGAGTGCTTCTGCAGCAGTTATCCTAGTGTAGGGATTCAAGTCCAACAACCTTGACAGAAGGTGAAATGAAGAGTCTGGCACATTTTTCCATGACTGTTCGGTAGCAGGATCTATTTTAAAACCCCGTTTGGTGTGGTGTTTACTCAAGGGAGCTGCACGAAGCTTCATGCACATTGTTCGAAGGTCCACTGCTTTCTGAGCTGGGTTGCAGATTAAATTTTTACCTGAAAAAGAGTAACACATTATTTCATGATGAAAACTACCTGTAACCTTATACACTGTTGTAAGGCAAACCAACATAGTTTCGACTACAGTATATTACTGGGCTTCTCAAATTTTGAAACCTAAATTAGTCCTTCCCCAAGCACATATTAATTTGATTAACTGTGTCTCCTGTGATCTTCCAAGTGTTTGGACCGATTACAAGCATCTGCCAATTAACAGATACCATGTGATCAGTAGCTAGTAGCGTTGGTCTGATGGTCATCTTGTCACCTTTATTGGGTTTTGGGGATGACTGAATGACACACTTGGTTCATGTATTACAATTTCTTCAATTTTTTACTGACTTAGCCATTTTGGTTGGAAATTTAAAAAAAAATGAACAAATTTCGGACTGATTTTTTAGCAAATTTTCTGTTTTACAGAAATCAATCTGGTGAGGTCAAAATCAGTCCAGACCAACAAAGTGTTGGATTTTAGAAGCCCTGTTATGTTATATTGCAACAGTGTGCCAGTTGCAGGCTTTTACAAGGCATAACGAGGCCAAGAGGACTACAACCTAATTTTATGTACGGACCTTAAGAGTTATTAACAACAGCAAGCAACAATTGGTATGTTGCAGTACTTGAAATAACCAACTTATCTTGGAGAAGTAAAATTACTGTCAGACAAGTAACAATTAAATCTCTTACACCAAATGGGACATTTTTTGTATGAAACAATTTGTTTCAGTGGGTTAGGATTTGCTTTAAGAATTATGATGGAGTGATTACATAAACCAAAAGAACAAGATGTTACAACTTTGTTTTGCCTATTCCAGAATAAACAGTGAGTCAGTCTTTTGTGGGTCGGTAGTTTGGTAGGCCATCATGCCATTGCAAACAATTTTAGAGAAAAGATTTAACAATTTCGACATACCACAAGCCTTGGCTGCCTCCTTCACAGGCTCGGAGCCAAATGTGGATATTATTTGGGCTAAGGCGGTTAGGTCATCATTCGCCCGGAAGAATGGGTATCGGCCAGACATCAGTGAGAGAAATATCACACCAGCTGACCATATATCCACAGCTGAAAGAAAAAACAATAACACTATTTATCAATACCTATCTAAGAAGTTAAAAGTAACTTGAAACTCGGAAAGCTTAACATGCAATTGGTGCCAAAGAATAAGGATTGCCTTTGAATATTATTGTAGGTAACAATTATAAAGAACAAGAGCAAAGCAGAGTGAACACCAAAGTCCTTCTGTGGTTTTTCTGTTGACAAAGGGGCATACATCAATAACAAACCAGAGTCATTAGCCTTGCCGAACAGGTGCATAATGCAGTCATCGAAATTAGTATTTTGGATGAACAAGCCCGGATTCTTATACTCATGCTTGGCATTACATTTTTGAACAAGCCCTGCTTTTGAAATTTCAGAATTTGAGCAAGCCCGGAAACCTTTTAATCAGTGCAGGGCATGCGGGCTTGTGCTAATTTCGATCACTGGTAATGTATCAGGCAATCATATCAAATTGAATTTGGATATCTAAAATGTTTTTTTTAAGTTAATGCCAAGGTTAAAGGTTTTGCATGCCAAGGCAATGACAATACTTTGACCCTTTTCCAAGCTGAACATTATCTTCATACAGTGTTTCTCGACACTAAACTAAAATATTACTCTTTTTCAGTATAAAGTTCATTTTCTGAGTGGAAGCATACATTTCCTTGAATGCAGTTGTATCAACTGACATGTTACTCATTTAAACCCCAATTCAAGCATCACAGATTTTTTTAAATGTGAAAACAAGCAGCTGTCCATAGGGCCATACCCATGTACTAGAATGATTTTACTTGACATCTCATCACATCATTTGATTACCCGGATAATGAGGAATGGGGTTTTATAATTATTTTTATAATTAATTGTATTAAATTGTATATTTAAGCCTGGACCCATACGGGTCAAAATTCAGTTACCTGTAGACTGATCTGGACACTTCATGAGGACCTCTGGGGACCGAAACCCAGGTGTGCCAGCACGGGGGGCATTCTGGTTAGATCTGTGAAAAACACATTGGCAGTGTAAAGATAAAAACAGAACAAAAATCATTTTTGTAGAAAAAAACCCAGAATACCAGTGTTACATAGATGCACAAAGTAAGCAGATTAGCTCTTTTTAAATCTGAGTTTCGATCAATGGTCTCAAAAATGCAGGTATGCCTATTGCAGACAAAAAAATAATTAAGCCCAGTAAAAACAGCAAAGTAAGACAGGAATGCTTACCATAACAATGCAAATAATTAGTGCATCAAATAATAAATACTTTGTTTTTTTATTGTAATAAACACAAATTGATTTCACAGTCAACAACAACTAAATATCGGAAAATCAGATATATACAAATTTTATCTAGGGTCGAAAATAAACTCAAGGGTCAAAAGGTTTTGTCAGGTAGGGTTGACAGCAACTACAAATGTTTTTTTAAGCCTTAACATCCTCCCCCTTTTCTGCCATAGGCTTCCCTTTTATAAACAAGGCTAAAACCCTAATTGTATAATAATGACCTTACCTCGATGAACAAAGTGAGCAGATCTGTGGTTTTCCAAAGCACTGACATTGGGCGGGACGATAAGGTCGCACACCACTCTTTCTTTGTGACAACACATCGTCCTTCTCCTGGAGCATGAGAGCTCTCTTTGCAAGTAGCAATCTTCTAGGAGATTTGACACGCTTAACGAACACTGAATTACTGAGGTTTGGGGTGGGTGGGGTATACTGGTCGGCTTTTGGGTCCGCGGGAGATGCTGATGGCGTTCCCTTGGAGGTTTGACTGACAGGAGTGGTGGATGCAGAACTTTGGGAGTTATTCTAAATTAAAAGCGTAATTTGTGCATAATTATCAGCATAAACAAAACAATAATCTAATAAATTCCATTTAAAATCTTACTTTTCAAAAATTGTACACTCAAACTATCAGCAAAAGACAACAACTATATCAAGGTTTTAAATAAGCTTTGGTTGAACTGTCTAAAATTATAAATTATCTGACCAGCTATTGCTACTTATTCTTCTTAACATAAACTTATTTTTCCTAATTTTAAACAAGCCAAATTGCCATTTGAACCGGCCAGTTTGGGCAGCCGGGTTCTTCTTGACAACACAGCACCTTATTTCAATTTCATAAATGAATTACTCTCAATGGCCCAAAGATACACAACAAACTTGCTTATAAGGTAATGTCACCAAAAAAGCAAATCCAAATTTCAGAATATGTGAAAACATCTACAAAAATGTTCCTCAGCCAGGGACAAAAACTGTGAGGGCTATTCCAGTAAAACATAAAACCCACAGGGAAAGGCAGTTTTTTTAGAATATAAGTGGGTGTCTTAATTTGCTAATTTGAATCCCAAAATTTGCTTCTGCAGGGGGGTAGCATAATTTAAAAGTGCCTTCCCCCCAGGGTTATATGTTTAAATGAAATATCCCTTAGCCAGGAATACCAGGATTGCAATTATTTTTTTAGGCTTAATTATAACATTTTTGTTCAATTGCATTACTTTATGGATTGCTAAATCATGAACAGCCTGGATAAAGTAATACAGAATATTTATATGCTATCTGGATTACAAGGCCAAACAGAATATAACAGTGGTTTAGGTTAGCTGACTGACCCTCAGCTCACGAGCCAACCATAACAAGTGTCTGCTTAGTATTCTCTTTATTTACTTTTTTATTTAAAATCCCTACCTTTCAACCGTATACCAGTACTTTTTAAACAATGTTACCTAATCAGCACCTTTTTTGCTTGACCTCATTTTTCAAAAAAAATAATTAAGATATTAGCATTAATACGGTAGCCTTGAAGGAACTTGATTGGGATGTCTGAAACTCACCACACTACCTAACCAAGAAAAATACCTGTTGTTCAGAAAGGGCAGCTTTATTTCTGTCCGCTTGTGGTGTGGAGGGATTCGATAGGCTGCTGGTTTTAGACAGTGGAGCTTTGTGAGCTAGTCCAAAATCCACCAAGGCATATCTGCAAATAGAAAGAACAAGAGCTGTCACAGTAAGTGATGAATGCCCTCGAAATGCCAGTGAATTCAATGGAATCTAAAATGAATCCCATGTCTACATACAAGAAGAGCAAACATAAACAAAATAGCATATATGCAAGACCACATGATGGTTGACCTAACGTTTAAGAAGTAAGAGGTTGGTACCTGGACTTTGCACACAACACATAGTCTTTATGTACCGATACCATGTGCCTATTTATTTCTAAAATCCCTCCATGCATGACAAAGTTACAGTTAAGACACAACCAACTTTATCTATGTGCATATAATAAGCAGCACTCCATACTGATTAAACTCTATAAGGGACCTTGAACTCTGAGGAAGGTTTATCTGTTTGTCAAGCAACACATCCTTATATTTTTTAAGTTAATTTGCCTTTACTGTTTTTATGAAAATGGAACTCATTGTTTTCCTCGCATTGTCCAGGTTAGATGCCTGCTACTGGCAATCAAATGTGCCAATTTTAAGCCCAGACAAGCAAATTACAATGAATTTTAACCAATGAACTCTGATATTGGTCTTGCATATCCTGACATGCCAGTTTCTCATACATTTAAAAAACAAACATTACCTAAACAAATTTCAGCATGGACAAAAACAGTTTTGATCTATAACCCTTGACCTCAGCCTTCGGACATGGGCCTTGCACACCACACGCGGAATTTTCATGTTGAACATATGTGCTAATTGTTTTTAAAACCCCCAATGCATGACCTAGTTATAGCCGAAACAAGTCATTTCATAAGGGATGTTGTATTTTGATTGAAAATCCTGACCTTGACCTTTGACCAACTGTCATGTGAATGACATACTGATATCTTGTTGTGATTATTTTCTTGCCAAGTTTTTCTTTCAAAATCCCCTATAACATAATATAAAAAAATTGAACTTTGAGCCCCCTCAATCCAAAATACAATATATTTTACCAATAACCCTTAAGTGTGACTTTGATTTACCAATCTACTCATTGCAAACATTGTTGCAGTCATTTAAAAATCCCCCACACATGGCCAAATTACAGCCTGAGCATGTAATGTTGAGGCCAAAATAATATGCAGTCACCATGCACTTTAACCCTTAGGCTGCTGATGGCGATTTTAAAGGCTTTGCAAACAGCTTGGAACCAGACCAGACGCCGAGTAACTCGGCGCCTGGTCAGGTTCCAAGCTGTTTGCCACTCAGTCAATATATGCCCAAAGTTTTAAGTAAATTGAAAGAAATTTAGAATAAACCAGACGACATTTTTGAGCAGACGACAATTTACCCAGCATGCAAAGGGTTAATTAACATAACTGTACATGGAATACTTTCAACCATCTGTTTTACCTATTTGAGGCCCTATCAAAAAGAAAATTGCTTGGTTTGACGTCACGGTGAATCATGTCGAACATGTGGACGCGCCTCAATGCCAGCAGCATGTTGTACATGTAGTTATGGACATCTTGAAACGACATATGCATAAGGTAGTCCTAAAAATATAAGTTACAAGTGGTTTTTAACATTGAAGTCGACATGTAGGTTTAGGTACATGTACAGCAGTCTCTCACAGGTAAACTGCTTCTCAAACTTGCTCAAATAATGAATTTTAGATAGCAGGCCAAAGTAACAATTTTTATGCCTAACACTTGTGTAAAAATTAACGTTTGTTAACTCAGAAGTCTAATTTCAATGACTGTGAAAGTAGCACAAGTCCATAAGCATTTGAAATGCTTTCCATGCTTGCTCAAATTATAGATTTATAAAGTAGGGTTTGTTAAAAATGTTTCATACAAAGCATTAGAATTTGTTTTGATTAATTTTCGATGACTGCTACATGTACAAAGAATATCCAAGAGCAAACACTTACCTGAAACTTGATATGCGGGAAATACTGCATAACAATGACAACATGGTCTCGGTTACGTAGACACAGTTCCACTCCGATCACATTGTCACAGCCACTGTTAGAAAACAAACACAAAATCTACAAAGTACTTTTATAATTCAGTTATCCAGAATTTCTCAAACACAGAACTTACCGGACCACTTATCTAACCTGACACAATTCTAAAACTACAGCTCAAATGCTGTTGAGTACCTTCTTCTGAGAGTACATACCCTATCTACTATTGGAAGCAGAGAAGATTCTTGGTTATTGTAGCCTACAGGGCGACATCTTGGTGATGATAATAATATTAAGCGGACAATTAATTCTGTAAATGATTACTGCTAAAAAGGCAATATGTTGTATACATGTATATTCAAGACATCGTTGGTATGTGGTGCTTCAGGGCAAACATTGAACTTGACCACCAAATGTGTATGTATGCCCTATATCCTTTAGACACTTAAATCCCCCCTCTTAATGACTGGGGTGGCTGGTAGATATAGAGCTCTCAGGGCGAACATTAATCATAATTGTCAAGAGTGTAAAAATATACCCTATTTCCTGTAGACACTTAAGTTCCCCCTCTATACGACTAGGGTGGCTGGTGGGTATTATGTGCTTCAGGGCGAACATCTGTTCAATTTCTGGATAGTGTCGCATCTTGGCAAGGAAAACGGAACTAAACGTTCCTGAAAGGGAAGAAAAGGAAAATCATTAATAAGTGTGTTTCTGTCATCCCTAGAATGAGGTACTCTGAGTTATTCAAACAGAACTACCAGCATGCAGAATCTCCAATTTTGATATACTACTATACCAGGAAATTATATTGGAATTTCAACGTTTAAGAAATCAATTGTCCAAGTAAAAATATCTCTACAACAAAAAACAAGTGTCAATGCTCGTCTCTTGTTTTTTCTCCAACATGGGGAGATACAACTATAAATATTTCATCAAGTTTCAAAGAACACTGGCAAAGTCAGCACTTAACATGCCTTTGGACATCAAGAATGTAAACATAGTCAAGACAGATATTTATAAACATATATAAATTAACAGTTTGACCAAGATATCTTTAAACATTGAAAAATACTGTATGTCTCACTCTGATAATAGGGGAAGCATCTATGGTAGTTAAAAACATTTTCAATAATATATGTCAAGTGTTGCTCGCCCTACTCCAGGGCACATGTGCGGGCCATTTACGGGGTTGACAGAGTTGAGGAAAAGGTGTGTATTCTTGAAGTTAACATGATTGTGTATCAAGTTTTATGTTAATATCTTGACAGCACTTAGTCTGCCTAGGCCAATTTTGCACAAAGATGCTGCCATTAACACATATACAAACCTAGACTATTCTCTTTGAAAAACAGACCAGCCAAAAAGTCAAGGTTTTTTTACAACATTATAAATGAACCGACCTTCACCAATCTTGTCGACGACCAGGAAATGTTCCTCTACCTCTGGCACAAACTCATATAGACAGTCAATCTCCTCCTGAACATCAACTGGAAAAAGAAAACACCTCTGCAAGATGTTTATCAGAACACTTTAAAATTAAGGTTGCAGTTTAAAATATGTTTAAAATAAGTTGTTTGCCAAAAAAACACTTCAAGGAAGCTCGCTGATACTCCAATAAACCTCTTTCTCCATGCTATCATACATGTCATTCTATGCTATTGAAATTACCACATACAATTAACACATATCTGCATGACGTAGTGCATAAGTGGAAGTCCACTTTTACATGTACAAGAAGCTTTTTGAAACCTATGTATTTATCAAGGACTAACTTCTCTCAAAAATTGGAAAAGGGCTAAGTCTGGCCTTTTTGGCTATTCAAAGATAAAGGTTGGCCTTTTCAAAGAATTTCCCTGATTTTATTCTATTCCCAAAAGGATCAACCAGAAAAAACGAGTCCAACATCATCAAAGGTTTGAAAAACAAAAGTTGTTTACTTGGCAATCGTTTGGCTTTTTTCTTTGAACTGGAGGGTGTAGAATTGCGATCAACATCCACGGATTCCATGTCTGAACGAGATTTAAGCAGAATCTGAAATAAAAAAAATAGTAGAATTATTAAAGATAGACTGTAAATAAAAACTGATGTAAGAAGGGAGCTTTCAGCATTTATACATATTTACCATAACTTATCAATAAATGTTAAGGCCAGTATTTCATGTGCAAGCTGTCAGCATCCACTGTGCGCATCTATCATCAACATTTAAAAATGAAAAACATGTGCCATGTGACTGCAATAAGAATCAAAACTTCTATAATGCGAAATATTTTACTACTCCTATTGAACTGTTATTTATGTAACATAAAGTTAATGCATAAACAGTTGTTGTTGTCTAAATGAATAGTAATGCTACACTTTCAAGACATATGAATGCATCAATTGTACTTTATTTAAATGATGGTAAAGTTTAAAGTGGTCGCTCAAAGATCGGGGGTTGTCACCATTTCATTCTTGTTTTTGAACTCTCAGAATGTCTCTATTTTTAATGACTGTTCATATCCTGATCCAACTCATGATAAAAAAAGCATATATATACCTGTATTACTCCATAAGGCATGAAGTAGAGAAACAAAAGTATTCGACTAGTTCGATTAAAAAGTAAGCATACAGCGGATGCAGAAAGTGTGCACAAGGATTATAAAGAAAAGGCAGTGTGTGTGGACACAGTGGCAGGTTGCGTTGCTTTGACACACCACGCCCCCCCCCCCCATCCGTTTTTTTTATCAAATTTTAGTACAGGTGAAATGGAAGTCAAATATTGTCCAACAGAGCCGTGCACACGATTTAAAATCTTTGTTTATTGCTTTACGCATATGCCGATTGCGCAACCGGAAATTATTCACGGCGCATGCGTTGGTGCCCTGCTTGCATCTACGATATAGTTGCGTTGCGTGGGTAAATTTGTTCGTGTATGCACATACTAGCTGGCATGTATAATTATTGTAAACAAAGTATGAACATTGTTTTTTAGCGTGCACGGCTCTGTTGGACGATATTTGACTTCCATTTCAACTGTATCGTGATAGATATATTGTTTCTCTTATGCACACGTGTTGAATTGATGATGCAATAGCGGGATGATGCATTTTAGTCTGGAAAATTTCGGTGAAAATTGCGGGTAGTTGGTTCGTCGAGTAACATGTTTTAGTAATTCGGGTTTGAAATTGCATTTGTTTTCGTTAAAACTGTACATTTTCTTAAAGATTGACACTAACTCTACAAGGAATGTCCAAAAATGTAGAGTTTGGTTAAGATTTGATAAGTTATGGCCTCTAAACACGGTCATGTCGGCAAATACATGGAAATTCAGGGTCAAGTCGTCCCCCTTTACAAAGATAATAAAATAAAAAAATTAAAAAAAAAAATATTTGCCAATTTTCACAAGTTACAGTTACCACAACATATTCTGACTAAAATTTGATATAAAAAAAAAAATTGATAAAAAAACGGACGGGGCGCGTGGTGTGTCAAAACAACGCAACCTGCCCCTGTGTGTGCGGATGCTTTGCCGGAAGATGAATGAGCAGCCTACACTGCTGCAGTCCAGAGCTTTCAGACTTAAACCCATAACATTTAGTAAAATATATATTAAACCATTAAAAAACATTTGTATTTTCTTTAACAAATACGTCGTAATGACCAATTTCGGATTAAAATGTTTACCGCCTACTTGTTGTTGTTTTCAGCAGCGTCCTGTCAAATTTGGCGCGAAATATTTTAAGTTATAAAAATAGCAAATAATTAAGTCCTATCGTCTGCCCAAGAACGGTCAATTTTCACGATCTCATGAAACATATTTTGTATTCGTTGTGTTTTGTCTTTACCTTATTTGTTACAAATTCATGATATAGTGTGATTAACAACTTGTATTAAGAATCTTGTCGTCGTTCCATCTTAATAAAAACATGGACTTTAGTTTAAATATAAATATCGTCCTTGAAGAAAGGTAAACGCGTTATTCAATACCCGTGAAATTTAACACAATAGTTTTACTTTAATTAAGTTAATGAACTTGAAAATATAAAGTACAATAAAGAAAATTATCAAAACGAAAATGCGAGCAAAAACTGCTGTAAAACGACTAATGAAAATGTGCGGATGTATATCACCATTCCTACTGGCTTATTTGTTTCTTATGAATTTCAACAAGACTCAACGATGGCCGTTTAACCGTACTCCAAATATGGAAGGTTAGAAAAATACACCATTTAGAAGATTACAAAGATAAACAAGTAGTGAAATTAACTGATTAAATCTGTATGGCCACTTAGCAATCTAGAAGTCTGCAATAGTTAAAATAAAAGACGTTTTAATTTTAATACGCGGCAACAGATGGATCGACACTTAAACATAAAGTTTCTCTTCAAATTCGGACTTCGCCCATTTTGAATTTGGATTTTGGTTCGATAATCATGTATACATTCGGATATTTTCCTTATTTAGACATTTTATATAGGAAAGCAATAATTTATAGTGCATTTTTGTAATGCAATGTCGGTACTCATACAACATATACAAGTGTGTACAATAGTCCATTTCATTAAACGTTTCAAGTTTGAATACCTTACAAAGTGATTGAAAATTTGCACTGGCAATATGGTTGAATAACTTAAAAACATATTGTAGCGGGTGTATCTCGGCCGAATCTAAACCATGATGATGAACTGGTACAGCCTCGGCCGGCAAATGTCCGTCAGCTCGCAAAATACTTCCCGTGCTCAGAAGAAAGCCGCATCGATGCCATGGAGACCACCGTTGTGCTACCAAACGCCGAACACGTCACAAAAGATACGAGTAAAGATAAATATATCTACAACATGGCGTGGAGAGGTAACAACGATAGACTACAAGAAATGGGTATTGATTTGCCTAGTTACTTTACAAGATGTTTGAACGTTAGCGAGCAACATTGGAACCTTTCGTCATTGTTGATACCTGATTATTTCAGTGGCACCACCTGTGCTCCCCCGGAACCTGAGTTTTTTGACGTTAACAAGTGGCATGTATGTTTGGATCAAATCTTTTAAAAAACCTTTATATAGCTAAAATTAAAGGAAATGGCAATCAACCTTGCGTTTAAATGTAATTTAAAATATAAAGATGTTAACTAACTGAATTTATAGGTAGAAGAATTTTGGAAATCAACTAAAATTTTAGCGGAGTTATGGCACTTTTCATATCTCTCGCAGGATTACAAACAATCAGGATTGCAGTTTCCTTCAAGAGGCGACTTGATAACTCGTATAGTAAAAGAATAAAGTCATGATAACATTGTTTGTTTCATAATAGAAAATAATCATCAAACAAACAGTCGTTAACCTATCGAAATTTAATTTTTTAGACTGCCCTGGCCAGCTACATGGGGTCGGGAAATACCTGGGTCCGTCATATTATAGAGTATATCTCAGGTATTTATAGAGTCTTAGTTCAATAAGAAAAAGCTTTTTATTTTTCATTTCAAATGATTGGGTGTGTTTGGACACTTTCGCACAAGTTCGAAAAAGCACGCTATGCGAGCAAAGCAGTGCTTAAATTAATACATATCTGTAAAAAAAAACAGCCTATAAACTGAGGAGTGAAAATAACATCTTTAAGAACTACTTTTAAAATCAACTGTACATGTAGTTTCATCTCTGTTCATGCATGAACGACAATGAAAAGTGCAACATTATTATTATTATTATTATTATTATTATTATTATTATTATTATTATTATTATAAAAAGCAATTAAGCATTTATTCAACATGAAAGGCACGTAACCTACTAAGATATAAAACATAAATTGCTATCTCATTGTTTAAGATTTATGACTTAATTAAAACGAAATTTAAATTTAAGGTGTTGTGACAGGCAGTATATACGTTGATCGAGATTTGCTAAATGAATTTAAAGGTAAGAACAGCACCATGTAGTTTGTAATTACAAAATAGACATTATTGGATCGTAAATATTTACGATTGACGCCGTTGACAGGACAGCTCTAACATTAAACTGACTGTCTTGCATTTATCAATGTTTTGCAACATCGGGGGGTAAGGTTGGTGGGGCGTAAGACAGGACAGGGGGTGATTGCCGAGGAATTTGATAGCAGAAAATGCAGCTATTCTAAATCCACTGGGTGTGCCCGCAATGATAAATAAGTTTAAGGTAACACGGGAAATGTGATGGAGATGAACACCCACGAGTTCCTCAGTCGGCACAAATGCGTACATGCACATCATTAAGTAAATATATGATGAAAACATATATGTATTAAACTATGAAGTTCTTATCGATGACCTACTTTTCAAGGTGAAGGTCAAACAGAAAATGTGATGGTAATAAAGACCCATGAGTTAGCCAGTCGACACAGACGGACATACAACCGCGCAGTGATCCTGCTAAGACACCCAGCGGATACCATTATGACCTTGTACAACTACGAGAGGTCAAGGTCACATACTGGTCACGTGGACAAATGGATGTTCGAAGCTGATGGTAGGCACCTTTCGTCTAACCATGATCATGACCTTGACCTACATAGTTTCTTTCATTAAGTTTATTGGACAGCTTAGATATAACACAAATTAGTTGATTTGGAAGTCAAGGTGTAATTCATGTAAATATGAAGTCATTAATTAATTTTATGTACCCATAAACTTTATTAAAAAGACATCCACTAATTAACACAGGTAGGATACATTTTATACAATACCTATTTAGGACTCTAGATTGGGGAAAATCACTTCAATATAATAAACTGTTAACACTAAAGCATCATTGAAATAAATGTAAAAAACATCAAAAGAAATATGAGTGACCAAATATCATTATGACATTTTGTACTGTGTGTGAAGAATGTAAATGCACCAATGTTGGCTATTGATGTAGTCATTCTAAAATGCCGTCCAGGCTTTTTTTAATGATGTTTAGGCTAATGATGTGCAGTACCTGTTTATGTTTTTTTTTCACAATGAAAGTTTAGAAGGTACATACGTGTCGTTCATCTGATGGAACATTTACACCATATACACCTATGTTTAAATATTGGAAATATCAATCTTCTAAAAAACAATAAATCTACCAACCATTTTTCATAATTTTCAAATACAGTCGAACCACGTTGGTTCGAACTCGCTTGGCTCGAATTGGAAATATTAGAAATATCACTCTTCACAAAAAAAAACAATAAATCTAAATCTACCAACCATTTTTCATAATTTTCAAATACAGTTGAACCACGTTGGTTCGAACTCGCTTGGCTCGAATTGGAAATATTAGAAATATCACTCTTCACAAAAAACAACAATAAATCTAAATCTACCAACCATTTTTCATAATTTTCAAATACAGTTGAACCACGTTGGTTCGAACTTGCTTGGCTCGAATTGGAAATATTAGAAATATCACTCTTCACAAAAAACAACAATAAATCTAAATCTACCAACCATTTTTCATAATTTTCAAATACAGTCGAACCACGTTGGTTAGAACTCGCTTGGCTCGAATTGGAAATATTAGAAATATCACTCTTCACAAAAAACAACAATAAATCTAAATCTACCAACCATTTTTCATAATTTTCAAATACAGTTGAACCACGTTGGTTCGAACTCGCATCAGGCTCGACTTCATCGTTGGCTCGAACTGGATGTAAAGGACCGATTTCTATAATCTAATAGGTAAACATTCCCGCTTGGCTCGAATTTTCCTAGGCTCGAGGAATTTTCGCCGGTCCCTGGGAGCCAACGGATTTTGACTGTATGTGCTTTAAAGGTGTATGATCATCATTATAAATAGAACACCGCAGTTACATGTATCTAAATAATATACAGGCACATAGCATAAGTAATTACACCCAGCACATTATCTTTTACAGACTGGAAGCTGTTTGTACAAAGCAACATATTTTCCTGGCAGAGGTTTTACCAGAGCTGGACTGAAGACTTTTCAGGGCCAAAATTCTATCTCTCCTACACCAGACTACAAACTGAATTTTACACAGAACTGCTACGACTCGCTCAGTTTCTAGACATTCCTGTCACATTTCAAAAGTTGTGGTGTTTGAAAAGAGAAATGGAAAGTGGTTACCATAGAAACAAGGCTCCCTGGATTGACAGGGGTTCATTTAACAAAGACATGATGAAGGCATTAAATCAATCTGCTAGTTTGGTGAAGAAAGCATTTACAGATGTGTTTGACACTAGTGTGGAGGATTTGATATGAAATTGTTCAATGTATTACGCAAATAACCAGGGGTTCTAACACCTTGTTATTTTTAATCCTGAAAAATAACTTGCGACTGTTTGAGCATGAGGGATTCAAATATTTTATTTCAATAAGACAAGGCAGCATCGAATTGTCAATACAAGCTAGTATGAGGCCGATTATACATCATTTTACATGATTAATCGAATATTTTGTTGCTGTCTCAGCTGAGTTAACCCGTTTAAAATTAGCGCATAATTGTTACCCAGTTTATAGTGTGTATATATTTATATGTATTTAGCATGTGAAGTCACGTACCGACGTTATTTTTAAATTGCTTGGGTAGACAGGCCCAGTAAATTTTGAATTCGAAAAAATCGCAAAAACTACGAAAGGTACATGTGTCGTAAGGAATGTGATACATCAGTAAGTGCGATTCAATGCTTTGGACACAACGATATCAATTTTATGTGTGTGACAATTTTCTTTTTTTCTTGCAATGTATTATCTGGTGTCTAGACTTTTAATACGTCCACCTTAACGGCCGTCAACTAGTCTTTTGACCATTATTTTTTACTTTGGCAGACTCAAGACAGGGGTACATAAGAAATGTCAAAATAATAAAAACAAGAGATGTGTTGTCAGCGCCTTGTTGTCAGGATTATTTGGACAATTGAATGAAATTTGCATGGACCGAAATGATAGCTGATTTGTCATTGACATTGGATGCCTTTGAGGCAGTTTTAAGATTATAACCATTCAAAGTGTGAGGATAGAAGGTACAGTTTTAAATTATGTTCATATGATGACTGATATTTGCAGATAAAAATGAATCCTCTTAGCAGCAGAAAATAAATAATATGACAAAATTTTAATGATGAATTTGAGTTATGACCATGATCTTTGACTCTTTGACCTCAACATCCATAGGAGTCATCAACTGGTCACCCAAAACCTAAATGTCAAGTTTGAGGGTCATGGGTGCAGGCATTGTCAAGTTATTAACCGACAATCTTTTTGAACCCAAGGTCACTGTGACCTTGACCTTTGACCCTATGACCCCTGAAATAAAAGGGGTCATCAACAGGTCGGGCCCAACCCCCAAGTCAAGTTTGAGGGCCATGGGTGCAGGCATTGTCGAGTTACCACTCGAAGAACATTTTCAAATTCAAGGTCACTGTTACCTTGACCTTTGATCCGATGACCCCTGAAATAAAAGGGGTCATCTACTGGTCAGGCCCAACACCCGAGTCAAGTTTGAGGGCCATGGGTGCAGGCATTGTCGAGTTTTCACTCGAAGAACATTTTCACATTCAAGGTCACTGTGACCTTGACCTTTGACCTCTCAATTCAATAGGGGTCATCTACTGGTCAGGCCCAGCCTCCATGTCAAGTTTGATGATCATAGGTCCAGTCATTGTTGAGATATCACTGGAAGAAGCATTGTTTACTTTTTTCGCGGTAAAGGTCACTGTGACCTTGAACTTTGGCCAGATGACCCCCAAAATCAATAGGGGTCACCTACTAAACAGGGCCAACAAAATGGGTCATCTACTGATCAGGCCCAACCTCTAAGTCAAGTTTGAGGGCCATGGGTTCAGGCATTGTCGAGTAATAACTAAGATAACCTTTTATCATTAACGGTCACTGTGACCTTGACCTTTGGCCCGAAGACCCCTAAAATCAATAGGGGTCATTTACTGGTCAGGTCCAGCCTCCATGTCAAGTTTGAGGGCCATGGGAGCAGGTATGGTTTAATTATCACTTGGACAACCTTTTATCATTCAAGGCACTGTGACCTTAAACTTTGGCCTGATGACCCCCAAAATCAATAGGGGTCATTTCTGGCCAGGCCCAAACTCCACGTCAAGTTTGAGGGCCATAGGTGCAGGCATTGTTGAGTTATCACTCGGACAACCCGTTATCAGTCACGGTCACTGTGACCATGACATTTGACCCTATTACCTCTAAAATCAATAGGGATCATCTACTGGTCAGTCCCAGCCTACATGTCAAGTTTGATGAGCATAGGTCTAGGCATTGTTGAGTTATCACTCGGACAAGCTTTAAAATCCTTTTACCATTAAAGGTTACAGTGACCTTTGACCTGATGACCCCTATAATACTGGTCATGCCCAACATTAATGTCAAGTTTGGTGACCATAATAAACTAGTTTTAAACTAGTGTTATGATTTTTAATTCAGTTAGAAATCTCGCCGTAATATCAACGAAATGAAATCGCGAACTGATGATAACCAATGTACATCTTTTGATAACTTGTAAAAACATTTGCATCGTCTAGTTTATATTGCTGTTTGTTTATACAATTTATTTGGTTTGTGTATAACATAGAGGGAGATAACCACATCGCCTTTCTCTAACTAAATAAGTTCTTTATTTTTTTCTGAGTGTTTATAAAACTTAGTTACTCACTAAGATCGTGAGTAAAACAATTATACCCTAACAAATAAAAACGGTAAATGCAATTCGAAAGATACACATTTACATTTTACAACACAATATATTTGTAAAAACAATTCATTTGGAGGGTGAATATATATCATCAATATTTATATATTAAGTTCAATATTTCATCTGGGACAAATGACAAATTCTACTCCCAGATTTCATTCAAATTGTCCACATATACAACATTACGCCTACTGGCAATCAAACCAAACTCGCCTACAAAGATGGCCAGTGTAAAACCAGAGATAAAACTTCAGCCCGATTATGAAATGTAAAAAGCTCTGGAAAACTGTTCCCATCGCACCCAAGCAACGAGTATGAACAAAAAATGCACTTCAGCCATGTATATTCAATAAGCACATATATACAGCAACATCAATTTTAATGCACGTTGATAAATAATGTCCATGTACTGCGCACCAAAACGCTTTAAATGGTGAAATGCGTAAACGAAGTTCTAAATCATGGCATTGTGATGTCCATTTGGGTTTCAGATGTCTTCAGTCATTTTAGGCGTGATTTCTGACGGTGGCCACGTCATCCTTTCTAAACGATACAACAAGGAGCACCTACCACGATAGTTTCCGTCCGTAAGGCGATGTGAACATTGAAATGCTTGCTTCGACTCGAACGAAACTACAATCAATGTTATTTAATCCATGAACCACATGCTATATACGATTCGTTTGAACGTTACCGAAATGTAACATTCTTCTAGTGGTAGTCCTCTTCTGCATTTTAACTGGTCCCTTACAATTATTAGAAAACACCAACATTAATGCATATTTTTGCCATTCGAGAATGTACACGTATGTGTCTCTAATATTTACACCAAACGATACATACATTGTTCAAAAACACATTTTGATATATAAATCGTTAAAAAAACAAGAGCGGGAGGGTGGGACATACTGGCTAAATAAACGAATGTTATCGCTGCCAAATACAAAACTTGAGTGGCGCACCACGCCTTTAACTTTCTTCTATAGCATAGCACGAAAACCTCGTGAATTCCTGCCAATATCCTTCCGCCAAACTCCCCCCCTGAAGCAGACAACAAATCTTAAATTTTGAAACGGAACTAATATTAACTCACTAAAATCGTGAGAAAACCAAGTATTTCCTATTTAAAACAAGAGGGCCAAAAGGCCCTGAATCGCTCACCTGTCATATATTGCACATTCTTCCATTATATACAAATATTGAAAACCTAAGCCTATGAACACGGGGAGTGGCCAATTTTGACCCCAGGGCTAAAGTTTGAACAATCTTAATAGCGGTCCGATAAACAATGCTTCATACCAAATATCTAAGGCCTTCGTCTTTTGGTTTCGGAGAAGAAGATTTTATAAGTTTTCATCATATACATATATAAGGAAACCCATGACCGCACGGGTGGGGCCATTTTTTTACCCCAGGGCCAAAGATTGAACAATATTGGTACAAGTCAACTAGATGATATATCATGCCAAATATCTAAGCTCTTGTCACTACTTGATTTTACGTGTGTATCTATATAATTATGTATATTTGTTATTAATTGTTGTATGTGGCCCATATTGAAAATTGGTATGTGTACTAAATATGTTATCCAGTTTAAATTAATATGTTACTTGTCTTTGTGAGTTCGGAGAAGATTTTTTAAGTTTTCACTATAACACATATAGAGAAAACCCATCAGCCCCGGGGTGTGGCCAATTTTGACCCCAGGGCCATAATTTGACAAACTTTGTAGAGGTCCACTAGACGATGAATCATGCCAAATATCTAAGCTCTAAGCCACGTAAGTTCAGAGGAGATGATTTTTGAAGTTTTCACTATAAACATATAGAGAAAACCCAAGATCCCCCAAGGGGGCGGGGCCAATTTTGACCCCAGGGCCATAATTTGAACAAATTTTGTAGAGGTCCACTAGACGATGAATCATGACAAATATCTAAGCTCTAGGCCAAGTAAGTTCAGAGGAGAAGATTTTTTAAGTTTTCACTATAAACATATAGAGAAAACCCATGACCCCCCGGGGCGTGGCCAATTTTGACCCAAGGGCCATAATTTGAACAATCTTGGTAGAGGACCATTTTGTGATCCTACCTACCATATATCAACGGCCTAAGCCTTGTGGTTTGGGAGAAGAAGATTTTTAATGTTTTTCCTTTCCGTTGCCATGGCAACCAGAGTTCTGCATGGAATTCAATTCTTTGAACAATTTTTAAAGGGGACCACCCAAGGAACATTCCTGTGAAGTTTGGATGAAATTGGCTAAGCGGTTTATGAGGAGATGTCGTTTAAAGTAAAAGTTTACGGACGGACGGACGGACGGACGACGGACGGACGCCGGCCAAATTGTGATCACAAAAGCTCACCTTGTCACTATGTGACAGGTGAGCTAAAAATAATAATATTGATAAAAGGGTCACCTATTAAAGGTACATTTCTTTAAAAATATTTTCAAATCAGGCCAATATTTTTTTAAGAGAATATTTTCAAAGTTGTTAGAATACATATATTGACAAGTTGCATTAACATTAGGCTAAAATTGTGACCTCTATTGTGTTCACAAGGTTTTTCTACTAATTGACCTAGTGACCTAGTTATTGACGGTAATTGACCCAATATCGAACTTGACCTAGATTTTATAGAGATGATCATTCTGACCAAGTAACATTAAGATTAGGCTTAAGTTGTGACCTCTGTTGTGTTCACAAGGTTTTTCTACTAATTGACCTAGTGACCTAGTTATTGACCGCGAATGACCCAATATCGAACTTGACCTATATTGTTCTAGAGATGATCATTCTGACCAAGTTGAATTGAGATAAGCCTAAAATTGTGACCTCTATTGTGTTCACAAGGTTTTTCTACTAATTTACCTAGTGAGCTAGTTTTTGACCTGGGTTGACCCAATATGGAACTTGACCAAGCTTATGTTAAGATGATCATTCTGACCAAGTTTCATTAAGATTAGGCTAAAATTGTGACCTCTATTGTGTTCACAAGGTTTTTTTACTATCTGACCTAGTGACCTAGTTATTGACCGCGGATGACCCAATGTGGAACTTGACCTAGATTTTATAAAGATGATCAGTCTGACCAAGTTTCATAAAGATTAGGCCAAAATTGTGACCTCTATTGTGTTCATAAGGTTTTTCTAATATCTGACCTAGTGACCTAGTTATTGACTGCGGATGACCCAATATCGAACATGACCCAGATTTTATAGAGATGATCATTCTGACCAAGTTGCATTAACATTAGGCTAAAATTGTGACCTCTATTGTGTTCACAAGGTTTTTCTACTAATTGACCTATTGACCTAGTTATTGACGGTAAATGACCCAATATCGAACTTGACCTAGATTTTATAGAGATGATCATTCTGACCAAGTTACATTTAGATTAGGCTTAAGTTGTGACCTCTATTGTGTTCACAAGGTTTTTATACTAATTGACCTAGTGACCTAGTTATTGACCGCGAATGACCCAATATCGAACTTGACCTATATTTTTCTAGAGATGATCATTCTGACCAAGTTGAATTGAGTTAAGCCTAAAATTGTGACCTCTATTGTGTTCACAAGGTTTTTCTACTAATTGACCTAGTGACCTAGTTTTTGACCTGGGTTGACCCAATATGGAACTTGACCTAGCTTATGTTAAGATGATCATTCTGACCAAGTTTCATTAAGATAAGGCTAAAATTGTGACCTCTATTTCGTTCACAAGGTTTTTCTAATAATTGACCTAGTGACCTAGTTATTGACTGCGTATGACCCAATATCGAACTTGACCCAGATTTTATAGAGATGATCATTCTGACCAAGTTGCATTAAGATGAGCCTAAAATTGTGACCTCTATTGTGTTCACAAGGTTTTTGTACTAATTGACCTAGTGACCTAGTTATTGATCGCAGATGACCCAATATCGAACTTGACCTAGATTTTATAGAGATGATCATTCTGACCAAGTTGCATTGAGATTAGGCTAAAATTGTGACCGCTATTGTGTTCACAAGGTTTTTCTACTAATTGACCTAGTGACCTAGTTATTGACCGTGAATGACCCAATATCAAACCTGACCTACATTTTACAGCGATGATCATTCTGACCAATTTGCATTGAGATTAGGCTAAAATTGTGACCTCTATTGTGTTCACAAGGTTTTTCTACTAATTGACCTAGTGACCTAGTTATTGACCGCGGATGACCCAATATCGAACTTGACCTAGATTTTATAGAGATGATCATTCTGACCAAGTTGCATTGAGATTAGGCTAAAATTGTGACCTCTAATGTGTTCACAAGGTATTTCTACTAATTGACCTACTGACCTAGTTTTTGACCCCAGATGACCCAATATCGAACTTGACCTAGATTTCATAGAGATGATCAGTCTGACCAAGTTTCATAAAGATTAGGTCAAAATTGTGACCTCTGTTGTGTTCACAAGGTTTTTCTAATAATTGACCTAGTGACCTAGTTATTGACTGCGGATGACCCAATATCGAACTTGACCTAGATTTTATAGAGATGATTATTCTGACCAAGTTGCATTGAGATTAGGCTAAAATTGTGACCTCTATTGTGTTCACAAGGTTTTTGTACTAATTGACCTAGTGACCTAGTTGTTGACCGCGGATGACCCAATATCGAACTTGACCTACATTTTATAGAGATGATCATTCTGACCAAGTTGCATTGAGATTAGGCTAAAATTGTGACCTCTATTGTGTTCACAAGGTTTTTCTACTAATTGACCTAGTGACCTAGTTTTTGACCTGGGTTGACCCAATATGGAACTTGACCTAGCTTATGTTAAGATGATCATTCTGACCAAGTTTCATTAAGATAAGGCTAAAATTGTGACCTCTATTTTGTTCACAAGGTTTTTCTAATAATTGACCTAGTGACCTAGTTATTGACTGCGTATGACCCAATATCGAACTTGACCCAGATTTTATAGAGATGATCATTCTGACCAAGTTGCATTAAGATTAGGCTAAAATTGTGACCTCTATTGTGTTAACAAGGTTTTTGTACTAATTGACCTAGTGACCTAGTTATTGACCGCGGATGACCCAATATCGAACTTGACCTAGATTTTATAGAGATGATCATTCTGACCAAGTTACATTGAGATTAGGCTAAAATTGTGACCTCTATTGTGTTCACAAGGTTTTTGTACTAATTGACCTAGTGACCTAGTTATTGACCGTGAATGACCCAATATCAAACTTGACCTACATTTTACAGCGATGATCATTCTGACCAATTTGCATTGAGATTAGGCTAAAATTGTGACCTCTATTGTGTTCACAAGGTTTTTCTACTAATTGACCTAGTGACCTAGTTATTGACCGCGGATGACCCAATATCGAACTTGACCTAGATTTTATAGAGATGATCATTCTGACCAAGTTGCATTGAGATTAGGCTAAAATTGTGACCTCTAATGTGTTCACAAGGTATTTCTACTAATTGACCTACTGACCTAGTTTTTGACCCCAGATGACCCAATATCGAACTTGACCTAGATTTCATAGAGCTGATCAGTCTGACCACGTTTCATAAAGATTAGGTCAAAATTGTGACCTCTGTTGTGTTCACAAGGTTTTTCTAATAATTGACCTAGTGACCTAGTTATTGACTGCGGATGACCCAATATCGAACTTGACCTAGATTTTATAGAGATGATTATTCTGACCAAGTTGCATTGAGATTAGGCTAAAATTGTGACCTCTATTGTGTTCACAAGGTTTTTCTACTAATTGACCTAGTGACCTAGTTGTTGACCGCGGATGACCCAATATCGAACTTGACCTACATTTTATAGAGATGATCATTCTGACCAAGTTGCATTGAGATTAGGCTAAAATTGTGACCTCTATTGTGTTCACAAGGTTTTTCTACTAATTGACCTAGTGACCTAATTATTGACCGCGGATGACCCAATATCGAACTTGACCTAGATTTTATAGAGATGACCATTCTGACCAAGTTGCATTGAGATTAGGCTAAAATTGTGACCTCTATTGTGTTCACAAGGTTTTTCTACTAATTGACCTAGTGACCTAGTTTTTGACCCCAGATGACCCAATATCGAACTTGACCTAGATTTTATAGAGATGATCAGTCTGACCAAGTTTCATAAAGATTAGGTCAAAATTGTGACCTCTATTGTGTTCACAAGCAATTGTGAACGGACGGACGGACGGACGGACGGACGGACGGACGGACGGACGACGGACGAAGAGTGATCACAAAAGCTCACCTTGTCACTACGTGACAGGTGAGCTAAAAACGCTGACACCATAAAACCATACATTTACCCTAGCATATAAACAACACAACACAAACTAGGACTTGGGCTTGTTATTGGCACTGGTATCAAAATAATTAATATCCATAACTACGAGCAATATGACTGATAAGCAGTGGTTTAGCATTCGTCATCATTTTCAATCTCTATCAGTCCTTTCCTGTTTTAACGACTGCAAATTGTTCAACAAAAAATATTTTGTACAACTTCACAATATTCCCATGTTAAAACAGTTCAAATGTTCTATCCTGATTTCAGAATCATCTGTCTGAACTTTAGAACCCCTGTATCATATGTGTCACAACATGAGATTTGATTTGATTTTGATGAACATTTCTACCACCTCAGATAAGTAGATCCAAAAAAATAACCATGCTAGAAATTCTATCCCTGTTGAAGACTGTCGTATGTAGCATCATAGAAACCTTGTCTTGTGGCAATTTTTATAATGCTATTTAATTATTTTTCGCTTCAAATGTCACCATATTTTTCCACACACATTTCAAGAAATAATGCTTCACTCTCCTCAGAACTATTTAAAGACCGATTTGACTATTAACATAATCTGAATCACTGCGCGCATATCCATGACAACCACGAATTATCGCATATCCATACGCATTTATATTCTACGCACAAGAAGATTTCCAGCAAAAAGTACATTTTTACTTAATTTTGTTTAAATAAGGTGGAGAAAAAGCATCTACCACAGCCGCTCGTGTAAGATAG